>NC_084732.1:62897701-63112701 GCF_033978785.1 Entelurus aequoreus
AAAACTAGGAAAAAACTAATGTTTTTTCTACATAATGTCTTTCGGGAAAACATTCGGCTACAATATAAACTTAAATAATATGCTCATTTTAGAAATACGTCCGTAAATCTCTCACGATGACGGCGGGTGAAGCGATGCTAAATTAGCAACACCTGTATGGGCTTTTGAATGAACGCGGCTACAATGCTGCTAAACCGAACTAAAATTATTACAAAAGACTTGTCGACTGACCGCTAAATAGAAGTTTAGCAGAAACAAAGTATAATTGAATCCATGAGGTAATTCAGTCCATCAAAGTAGAACAAATAAAAACACTTGCAGAGCACGACGACTATAATGATGATCATCTACTGAAGTGACCGGTTGCCATAATCATGTGGCATCTCCTTGTCTCCTAGCTCTAAACAATCGCATAGAGTGTTTATGCCAGGGGCTAGCCCTGTTAACTAGTTACAATAGGAACACACCCTTCCCTCTTTTCCATATCTATTACTAATTTATTCACTCCATAACTTGTACATGTTGACACTTAAAATATTTGGCTTGCTTACATTGTGTCAGTTTAATGTTTGTTCACTTCCTGTGTTTATGATCACAATTTTCTGAATAAAGGTTTAATAATAGATAATGTGTAGCAATGGATAGATACAGTGCTACCTCTGTTTTCATTCCAAAAGATCAGACGAAAACTGAATCGTATGGAAATCAAAGCACTTTTATGAAATATCGATAAATGATAAATGAACATTTAACATCACTTTTACCTTTATTGAAGACTTGTTGGAGAAGATGGCAATGAGTGGAGAAGGAGGAGAGGAGGGGAGAGTGCCACAAACATACTTTGCTACTAGATCCATCCACCCATATTTCTTGAAATCAAATGTGTTTTTCACCTTCTTCATTCAAGGGCTGGTATTCACAACTTTCTTTTGCCAAATGGTGGCTTGTTTTGCAGTCGTAAAAAGCAGAGACTGAGTCACCGACACGAGGTATTCTTTGTTTGGGCACTCGATTATGCGGAATGATACGCGAGGCAAGCAAACAAAATAGGAACAAATAAACATTTGTTTTGCCGTACAACAACGGAAAAGGAAAACAGGGACAATATATTTGCGAACTTTTTCAGCAAAAACCGAAATATATGAAAAGTGAGGCATAGAATAACCGAGGTATCTCTGATAATAGGATAAATTAGGATAACAAAAACAAATTCAATCCAAGTCAATACATGCTAAAATATCTGAACCAAACGTCCACATCTTAACTTTGTGTTGTAGCTGACAAAGCAAATGTAGTATCTAATAATTATTTAATTAATTGAAAACCAACAAAATCTGAGCCCAGAATTGGACACCACTGCCATACAGGTTTACTTATGACTAAAGGGAGTTCTTTGTATTACTTGCCCCGTCACCTCACTTCACCTCACCCAAAATTTGGGAGGACTCATTCCCTCCTGTCTGTAATCTCTTGGAATCAACACCCACTGTTTTTTTAGTTTTCCCTGTATAGATAATCAGGAAAGAATGCCCACACAAGGTGACTAATAAATGAGCTAACTTCCTTTGAAAAGTCCCTCGGTGTCTTGAATTATGAAGGAGCCAGAAGGCTGTGTGGAAAAAGACATACTGCAGTGATTGACAAAAACATTAAGGTGTTTGTGGAAAAAAAGACATACTGCAGTGATTGACATGAAATTCATAATTTTTCCACTCTGTTGAGTTCTGCAATCCAACAAATACATTTTTGTTTGTTTTATATAACGTGTATGTTAATTTATTTTTTATTCTCTAGCTGTCCTGGATGGCGTGGAGCGACTCACTGCGGAGGAGATGGACGAGAGGAGGCAGCAGAATATGGCCTACGAGTATCTTTGTCACCTGGAGGAGGCAAAAAGGTAAGAGCTTGAAGTATATTCTGGGAGTGCTATTCCAGCAATGACTTTCTATTTGACCTGGGCGATAGGGGTGTCAAAAAAAAAAAATGTTTTGAATGAATCGCGATACTTATTTGTAATGATTCTTAATTGATTAAAAAATATCAAAAATCAATCAAAAAAAAATTATATATATTATTTTCAATCTGTTCTGTCCAGCCACTCAAATCATATTGTTGATGTAGATGCCAATATCTGCTGTACAGATAGATTTATATTTGACTTTATTACATGTTTGGGTAGCATTTTGTTAAACAAAACCAGTTTATTTTAAGTAACATAAAAATGTATCAGAGCTGTTATCTTTTTTATGGAGGCATGTCGTTAATCATAGAACAGGCACCCAATGTTATTAAAAAAGTATTGATTCTGAATCGAGACTCGGTTTGAATCCAGAATCAATTCTGAACCGAATCATCACCCAAAAGAATCAAATCAAATTGAATCGTGTGGTGCCCAAAGATTCAGAGCCTTAGAAATTAAATCTCCCATTTTTTCACAAAGAAATTTGATTTACGATTTTTATTCAATTCCCCCCCCCCCCTACTTTTTAAAGAAACTAATGAATACAAATGGAAGGTAATTCAAAAAAAGTTTTGCTCTTATTTGATCAAAAACGAGTGTACTGCATACTAGCAAAATTCTAATCTTCGTAAAGTTGGTTCTTTTTCACACAGACTTGAATTTGACTTTGAAACAATGATTTAAAAAACCCTAACATGATTAAACAGATGATACTTATCTTTTGTGGATGATTCTGAAATATTTACTTTGTTACTTTTGCTAATACGATCATCAATATGCATTGTCCTAATCAAATAATGTTACTCAATATAGAGCTTCCTCTGGAAGGGCAAAACTTCTGTAAACAAAAATGTAGCATATCATTGCAGAGATTCCCCTTGGTTGCCATAACACCTGTGGCGGTTGGGGCGTGTTTGGGGTGTGATGGAGTGTGGTCACCATGAAGCCATCGTTTAATTTGCATGATTTGCTATGACAATAGGATTTTCTTTAAATAGGCTAAAACATGTATACATACATTTAAAAACAAATCTGTTATTACTAATTAGTATTACAAATATTTGTATTTATCTTTTGCTTATTTGCAATTGTTGCTGCTTATTGTACAGTGTACTTTGTTGAGAATTTTTGAAGTCTCTAGAGACTTTTAATTACTTTTTTTAAAATTAAAAACGACTATCAACAAATCTAGCACCTTTTTCTGGTGTTATTATAGAATGTACTCGTGTTTAGAGTATCTACTTCTGTCCCTCGATGTCCCCAACAAAAAGCGAGCTGCAGCGAGCATGATATCACACTTGCTTGGGTGCTGCTGCTCTAGTTGGACTTTCTGTCCTTAAAAGCCGCCACTGTCCTATAAGTATCTATACATTTGGTCGATGGCTGTCCACGGGTATATCTGGGATATATTAAAGTCACGTCCACATCGCATACATGCTGACTACGCTCCAGACAATGGCGTGCATCCTGTTTACATCCGGTTTCAGCAGCGCTGTTTTCTGTAATCAAAGTATTTTTTCGGTGGCCGAGTTTAAGGTGCATCACTAGTCAATAGTGCACACATAATAGGTTATATATATCCATTCATACTCTAATGACCCGATGTTGGTAATGTTTTATGTTCGTGGGATTTTGATTTGATGGTCATTTTTCCCATGATCATAAACACACCGTCCGTGCCTGAAAGCGCTGCGGATTGGCGGGGAATGAGGAAGTGTTGTGTGTCTGGGGAAGCACGGAGACACAAGTGTTCGGTAGGTAAAACCTTTTGGAATTGTGCCGTTTGTTAAAATAAGATTATCAATAAAAGATAATAAAATAGCGTTGGACTTTGTGAGACTTTTTCTGGAGGCTACAATACATTATATTACTTTATTTTGTTTTCACATTAAAAAAAAAACAATTTTCAAGGTGGCGGTGCGCTACTTTCAGTTACATTAATGGTAAACCCTGCATTGCATGCAAATATATAAACTCCAACATTGGAGATTGATAAAGTACAAACCTTAATTTTATGTCTTAAATAAAATACTTCTGTAAATAAAAATGTAGCATTGAGATATCTCTATAGTTTAGTAAGTGAATAAACGCAGGCTTTTCCACTGTTTGGGCACCATATCTTTAGCGACGTGCAGAGCGACCGCTTTACTGACCGTATTACACAGTGCTTCTTTCCTACCATACATGTATGGTACTTTGTGTAAATGATTCCACCACAGTCAGCTGTTTTTTAGCAGGAGGTTGTTTGTTTGATTGTTGTAACGTTTTTGTTCACCTTGTAAAGAGTCACATTTGCTCCACTCGGCTGGATGTTTCTGTATCAGATGCTGGAATGAGTTTGTTGTGCTGCTGTCTTTTTTAAACAATCTTTGCAGCGTGCAGTCACTTGTTGCAAGCTTGTTGCCACAAAACCAAACCTCTGAAACCATTATTTTCTTTGGGACAAATGTCTTGCTATTGTATACATTAGCATTAGCCATGTTGTGCTATGTGTGTGTGAATCTGCTTAAGGAAATAAGGGGGAGGCGGAAGCTAAGGAAGCTCCTGGTGGCAAAAAATATGATAAAGCAAGAAGATAAAAACATATATTTTTTATTTTTAAAATCGTCTCCAACAAAAAAAATTGAATTTATACTTAAAATCCATTTTTTTATTATATTTTCGATCTTCTTTTATGAAAGTCTTTGAAATGTTACTTTGGAAGCGAGTGCAATACAGTCTCGGCTACTTTTCTCATGTGTACGTGTGTTGTTGGCTGTCTCAGCCCAATCCCCCTCCAATCTAGACACACACACACTGGACACGTGCATGTGTACACCCAAAATGTAAACGTAAAGGAGCAATCCCATTACAGTGCAACGCTTGTGCATGTTCACATGCGTGCATGTTTGTGTTGATGCTAGAAGTCTGTTCTGGGAACAAGCGTCGCAATGCATATGCCGACTCCTTATTTCAAGTGGAAATGCTTACAAAGGTGCTACAATTTGGCATTCATGCACATGTAGGTGAGGTCTGCTACTTTGTTTGCAGACACATATATTCATGAGAGTATGTTAACGGCAGAGTATGTTTGCCTCTTAGTGACTCAGGAGTAAACTCCTGGCGGGCTCACAGATTTAAAAGAGGAAGGATTGTGTGAAACAGGAAGTGACTCAGTCCTCTTGTTGATTTTTATATCTCCCACAGTTGCCACAGAAATGTGCCGTTGCCATAGAAATAGGTTCCGGTGTGAGTGCTGAGGTGTGTAATCGTGAAAGCATAGCCTGAAAACAGTTGATTGGTTGAATATAAAACATATATTCTGCATTTGTCATATATGTAAAATGCTTGTGTACTGTATGTTTATACCTTGTGTATAATAGAGAGTTAATTGTTACTTTCCGTGGAGAGAAGAGCGTTCTCTGGTTCTTAATGACTTGGCTTACTGTACCACACCTGCTTCTGCATGCGTCAGACAACGCTATGACTGACTGTCTCCAATTAAAGTAACTCACAAGTGGAAGAATTTGGGTACTTTCAGCCATTTTGTCTTTCATCCAACTCTTTTAATGCTTTCCTTTCTGTCTCACTATGCACAGTAAAACCCCAAATGCAGTTCAACCAAAAGTGTGAACATTCATTTATTCTGGCCTAAAGCTTCTGCTATGACGGAGGTTTAAAAAAAAGAAAGCATTCTAAATAATAAATAAATGCGATCAAAAGTCCGCTTACAATAGAGCCTATGTGAGCCGCTCTATTCTGCCTGTAAAGCCCTTAATAAAACATACAAACACCTCCATTAAGGTTATATATACATGCTGTAAGTACATTTGTATATAGGTAATGTGGTATTAATCATCTTTTATAATAACATTTAACATTTATGTATTTTGATATTTTAAGCATATGCGGCGCATTAATTTCACTGATCATTACTCACTGCAGACTTTATGAGAGCCAACAAACATAATAAAACATCACTTACTGTACAAGGTCTGCTGTCATTAGATTGCCGACTGCTAGGTTGTTCATATATTCCCATTTAGATGAAGAAGGAAGCATAATCCTCATGAAGAAAAAGGGGATGGATCCAAGCGTCTTTTCGTGTCAGTCTCGCCATTTCTGGGTCCCAAATGACTGTCAAAGTGTACCAACTTGTCGTAATACGTCCTCAGCCTTCTTCTATCCAGGTGAGAGGCATGATTTATGATCTACAATAAACTTCTAGGGAAAGAAGAAGGGAGGGAACACCTCGCCTGTTGATCATGTCGAAATTGTACACAAGCGTGTGAGCACAGCCCCTCTATAAATAGTTTGTCTTGATCATGTCGAAATTGTACACAAGTGTGTGAACACAGCCCCGCTATAAATAGTTTGTCGGCGTTAGCACCTATAATAACAATATCACAAATACTTGGTTCATATTCAAATCATGAAATGCAAATGGAGTATTGTTGGCGGTTTTTGAATGGTTATTTATTTTTATTTTTTTGCCGAATTAGAGGACCTCCGATTGGCTCCGCTGTCAGCGGACTTTTATTTACAAGTTAGAACGCATTAAAAAAATCCATTCGATGTCTTGTCTTTCATAATGATTGTGAACAATAGGCAATATTCCAAAAAAAGTGCAGTTCCCCTTTAAACACAAGCAGTGGCAATGAAAAGGTGTGTTATTGTTTGTGCAATTGCGCCATCTTTTGGACGAGTTCGCTCACTGCAGGTGCTGAAGGTTGAACGTCTACAGCAGGGGTCACCAACCTTTTTGAAACCAAGGGCTACTTCTTGGGTACTGATTAATGCGAAGGGCTACCAGTTAGATACACACTTAAATAAATTGCCAGAAGTAGCCAATTTGCTCAATTTACCTTTAACTCTGTTATTATTACTAATTAATGATGTTTATCTTTGTGGAAACACTGATCATCTTAATGATTTCTCACAATAAATATATATAGAAACAGATAAATATCAATATGCAACACTTTATTTTTATATTTTCTCTAAGTGCACATTTTTCAAATTGAACATTTTCAAATGATCACTTCTAAGACAGTCTTGTGAAATCACAATATCCCATTTTAACTAGCTAGCCACTAACATTTTTTAACAAATCATGAATTACTTTGCACCATGTTTGTACAAATAATAACTCATGTAAAATACAAAAGTAAACTCTCAAATTTTTAAATCATGTCACACTTTGAACTGGACACCAAATCTGTTATCTGTTCCTTTGTCAGTTAGTGGGAAGCCTGGCATTGCACGCTGTTAACTAGTGTGTTGTACTCTGGTGTGTAACTTGACACTGCAACTCTGAGTGAGTCTTGCAGATGTGCATCAGTGAGGCGTGTTCTGTGTTTGTTCTTGATGAAGTTCATGTCAGAAAAGGCTGATTCACAAAGATAAGATTTTTCCTCATTGTTTGCGGAACCTTCTTAATCTTTTGGACATATTTTCACAGCAATCTGGCCTTAAACTTAATTATGATAAATGTAAAATGTTAAGGATCGGAGATCTAAAGGGAACGTCCTTTCGAATGGAATGCAAAGTGCCTGTTTTGTGGACAGATGGACCAGTTAACATACTTGGTGTTGTTGTCCCAGAAAATCTGGAAGATCTAGGCTCAGTAAATTATGATAATCGACTAAGAACGCTGGACAAAATTATGCAATTATGGAAAGGGAAATCCCTAACCTTGTATGGTAAAATGTCTATTGCCAACTCGTTAATTATTCCTCAATTTATTTATTTGTTTTTGTCATTACCAGCTCCATCACAAAACTTTTTTAAGATTTATGAGCGGAGGGTCTTCGATTTTGTCTGGAACGGCAAACCAGAAAAGATTAAAAGAAAGGTTTTGTACAAAGAGTATGAATATGGCGTGGCGAAGTTGGTAGAGTGGCTGTGCCAGCAATCGGAGTGTTGCTGGTTACTGGGGTTCAATTACCACCTTCTACCGTCCTAGTCACGTCCGTTGTGTCCTTGGGCAAGACACTTCACCCTTTGCCTCTGATGGCTGCTGGTTAGCGCCTTGCATGGCAGCTCCCGCCATCAGTGTGTGAATGTGTGTGTGAATGGGTAAATGTGGAAATACTGTCAAAGCGCTTTGAGTACCTTGAAGGTAGAAAAGCGCTATACAAGTATAACCCATTTATCATTTATTTATAATATGGGGGCCTGAAACTTCTCAACCTTGAAGCTATGTGTCTGTCTTTAA
The DNA here is from genome assembly GCF_033978785.1 of Entelurus aequoreus. Lineage (NCBI taxonomy): Eukaryota > Metazoa > Chordata > Actinopteri > Syngnathiformes > Syngnathidae > Entelurus > Entelurus aequoreus. Next base: position 62,905,858 of record NC_084732.1, read on the forward strand.
AAGCATCAATTGTTCCAAAGATGTATTTAAACATTGAGTGGTACACAAATGTCCTGTTGGACAAAAAACATGTACTGTATCAAAAGAAATGGTATCCTTTTTTACAAGTGATCCCCTCCCAGAGAGTCTGCTGGGAAACATGGCGGGGTTCATAAAGGAAACAATCCACTCATAGTGGTGTTTTCAATTTTATGTGCCATAAAAAAGAGACAATATTTTGCAGCAGTTAATATGGATGAACTCTAATATTGTAATAGATGGAAAGCCTTTCTTTTGGAAAAATATGTTTGAAAGAGGAATCATTTTTGTCAATGATATTATCAATGAGAATGGTAAAATTATGAAGTATGATGAATTTAGAGCTATGTATAATGATGATGCTCAAGCTTTTCATTTTATCAACTAACTGGAGTAATTGGGAAAAGATGAAAACAAATAATTAATTATGGAACTACTAAATTATTAGTTTGTAAACCTCTAATAAGAAATTCTAGTTGGCAAAAAGGAACTAAAATAAATAGAAAAATATATCATTTTTATTTAATAAAGAAAGCTTTGAAGGCTGCCTCATACAATACAAATGGAAAATGGGAGGACTTTTTTGACTTCCCGTTGCCATGGGATGCCATATTCAAACTAATCTATAAAACTACTATCGATGTGCAAAATCGTTATTTTCAAATTAAAATTATTTATAACTTCTTACCCACAGGGAAAATGTAAAAATTATGGAATATGACAGAGTCAGATGATTGCTGATTTTGTTGTCAGGAGCCTGAATCCACCCTGCATTTGTTTTGGTATTGTCATATTGTGTCTTTGTTTTGGGTGGAAGTTGAAAAAATGTGTTTAAGGATTGGTTTGTTTATGAAGCTTAATGTGGTTTGTGTTATTTTAGGAGAGTTCATTGACAATCATGATTTAGTCAATTTAATTATAGTACTCGGTAAAATGTTTATTTTTAAGGCCAAAAACAGATATTCACTTAGTATTACTTTCTTTAAAACATTTATTCAGTATTTTCTAATTTTAGAAAGTTACATGGTTGAAAACGATAATGATGCCAAAAAACATTAAAAAAAAGATGAGAAGTCCTCAAAGGCTTATTTTGAAAGTATAATTATGTTTATAGATTATATGATATCTGTTGTTGTGTTCCCTAATTTGAGTGGCCTGGACATAATCTGGACTGTACATAAATGCTTATTTTGAAAATGTAATTTTGTTTATAAATTATATGCAATCTATTGTGTTCCCTAATTTTTTTCTGTGTACATGAATGAAGGTGTGTGTTGCTGAGTCCGACTTGGACATTATCTGGACTGGGCCTGGTTTAAAAAAACCTTTAAACAAATCTAATTTCATGGACAACCTGGTCTGTTGAAGATAAGGCCCTTTTTTTAAAAAATAAAATAAAATAAGATAAATAAATAAAAAACATTTTCTTGGATAAAAAAGAAAGTAAAACAATATAAAAATAATTAAATAAAAAATAGTAATTAATGAAAATGTTAGTGGACCAGCAGCCTATACAATCATGTGTGCTTCAGGGACCGTGTCCCTTGCAGATGGGTTGTCTATGTTGTGGGAACCAGAATATTGGTAGCAGAAAGAAATAACCCCTTTTGTGTGAGTAGGTGTGGATGAGTGTGCATGGGGGAGGTTGTTTGGGTTGATGCACTGATTGAAAGTGTATCTTGTGTTTTTTCTATGTAGATTTAATTTAAAAAAAAAAAAAAAAAATTTATTTTTTTATTTTTTTATTTTTTTTTAGAACAGGCCCGCGGGCGACTCATCTGGTCCTTACGGGTGACCTGGTGCCCGCGGGCACCACGTTGGTGACCCCTGGTCTACAGTATTTCCTTCCGTTCAGTGTTGTGAACCAGAAGTACAAGTGTCATTCCGTCTTTCGTCATCCATAGCGTTTCTATACGTATGGATTCTTTATTCATCGCTCTAAGCAACATTTGTAAGTTTTACAATATAACTAAAACTATTCATACTTACTAAACTGTCCCATGTGTGATGTCTGTAGGAGTGTTTTCATGCATATTTGTATGTGCTATCGTAATGTAATGAAGCTAGCGCTGTTAGCATTAGCTAATATGCTAACACGTCTGCGAGTGTCTGAGTTAGTATTATTAACTAACAATAGCATTCTTTTTGTATTGTTTCAGTTTCACAAATTTCTCAGTAAATTTTCGTCATCGTGGAGTTATTGTGTCTGTTTAGCCGAGTAGAGAGTAGCTTCTGCAGCTATGGCGTCCATGATGATGACTTCTGTTTTGAGTGATCAGCCATTTTACTGCCATGTTACAGGCACCGTTTGGAAACAATTACGTTTTATAAATTAATATGAAAAAAATATTTCTGTGTAAAAAACTAATTTCACAACATATATATCTGCGGCTTACAGTCCGGTGCGTAAACATTTTTTTTTTCTTCCAAACATGTCATGGGTGCGGCTTATATACCCGTGCGCTCTATTGTCGGGAAAATACGGTATCTTGTTCTCTGTGGATTGGAGTTGTAGTCTATTCCAGTTTACTTTGAGAACACCATTGGCTGGTCGTCAGTCAATCACAGAGCAGACCAGTCATCAGTAGTCTGATCAGGATTTTGCAAGCTTGTTGTTTAACCAAACCAAGGGCAAGAATAAAATGGAGTTTAGAAAAAAAAGGTTTTAATAGGGCCCTACTGTACATTCAAATGAGGAATATTCCGAACAACATTTTTGGCTTGAATGATCACATTGTTCTTAGCTTTGTTTGGTTTGAATGATACCTTGTTATGATAGCCTTGTTCTATTCAGTTTTGTTTGGTTTGAATGATTACCTTATTCTTTTTCAGTTTGTTTGGTTTGGATGATTGCCTTGTTTTTTTTCAGTTTGTTTGGTTTGAGTGATTGCCTTATTTTTTCAGTTTTTGTTTTGTTTATTTATTTTTTGTTCAACTTATCTTGCTTGTTTATTCTTTTCATTGATTGTTTGTTCTATTAATTTCTATGAGTGTGTGCACTGGGAAGGGGTACAAACTTGTAGTTTTTAGGCAACAATAACTTTTTTTGTCAACTGGGTCATACATGTCCTGTAGCCTTTTTTACTACTCTAGAGTCTACGCCCCTGGTGGGTGGGTGCGTGTGGGTGTGGGTGCCTGTGTGTGCATATGTGATATATTGTTTTGTATTGATTTGTTGCATTGGATGTTCTAATGCACTACCGGCAAAGAAATACCAAGAAAATGTTTCTTTTGTGCGAAGGGGCAGGAAATATAAGATTTTCTTCATCCTGTTCCTTTTCGACATGGCTGTGTATTGAATGCAGTAAGGTATGTGAGATTGTTGAAATGTTGTTGAAATGTACACATCCAAGTACGAAATAAATAAATAATTGAATTGAATTGAATTGAATTGGCCTCCGATTCTGATCCGTTATTTTAGCCTTAGATCTGATCCGATTTTGAGTCTCGATACGATACTTTGACAATAGATTATATAAATGAAAATGTTTTATAGCAAGTAACTCAAGTACACTCCATAATAATTATTTACAAAACGTATCTTAATAAACGTAGAATTTGCTAGTATTGTTGTAAATCAGATGATGTAATATATTTGTGGTTTTGAATGCTATGGTTGATATTTGAAACAAAATAAAAGGGGCTAGTGTAAAACTACTAAACCAAAAAACTAAACAAAAGCAAAAACTACTATTGGCGTCTATAATAATAATTGTGGTGTGCCCTTAAAACCTTTCTTTATCCAGAGACTTACTCCCTGAGTTGGGGGGAGACGTGGCTCGGTTGGTTGAGCGGCCGTGCCAGCAACTTCAGGGTTTCAGGTTCAATTCCTGCTTCCGTTATCCTCGTCACTGCCGTTGTGTCCCTGGGGAAGACACTTTACCCACCTGCTGCCAGTGCCATGCCACACTGGTTTAAATGTAGCTTAAAGATGTAGATAATTGGTTTCACTATTTAAAATGCCTTGAGTCTCTAGAGAAAAGCGCTGTATAAATATAATTCACTTCAGAGAGTTTGTAAACAAGGACAAAAACAACCAAACGTAATTTTTTAATAGTAAGACGAAGAAAAATATTGATCTAATCACTTTAGTATCGTTTATATACTGATGCTATAAGTATCAATAGTATTGATAGGGCCGTCGTATAGGGCAGTGGTCCCCAACCAATCGGTCCACGGACCGGTACCGGGCCGCACAAGAAATAAAAAAAGAATATATATATATTTATTTATTTATTTATTAAATCAACATAAAAAACACAGTATATACATTATATATCAATATAGATTAATACACTCCGTAAGCACATATGATTGTATTTCTTTATGACAAAAAAATAAAAAAATACGACTTAGAATGCATAAAAAAAGGAAAACATATGTGTTCATGACTTATATAGGGATTGTGAATGATAGACAGCACATCATTGTCTATTTTTTGCACATTTCCAGTATGATCTGATACTATGGTCAGAGTGCAGAAGCGTTACTCAAGTGATGTCAATCTCCGGAGATCGCCGTAGTGGAGTCTTCAGAATGGCTGACTAAATTTGTGGCATTTTGTGATGTTTAAACTGTGTTTTCACGTACTGTGCGGATTGTAAATACGATTGGATATGGTTTAATGGATCCAATTAAAAACAATTAATCATGTAAAGTTAACTTGTTTTTCCACCCTACTGGTAATTTAAAGACAAAAAACGTCAACGGATTTCTAGTTTCGTGCAATACCCGGTCTATGTTTCTACGCTCAATTAATCTAAAGATTCACAGAATATTCTTATCCTTTGAGATGTCTGCTACCAACACAGCTGAATTGCTCACTTGTCAAACTGGATATTGGTTCGAATCGTTTTTTGTTTTTTTAACAACCCTAGTTAGCACCTTTTAGGTATCAGTGTAAAGGTTGCAAACAGCCCCTTTGTTTGGTCCCAAAGGAAATGGAAGAAACCCTGAAAAAAATTAGGTCATGGTGGAGGAATTTGTACGAGCTTCTTTTGTGAGTGTGGCACCTGCCTGCTGTCAGCCGGCTTGTGGTTGGACGCTGAATGGTATGAAGTGAATGCCTGCTTCAGGTGCACAGAAGGGTGTGTGAGCACATATTTGTGCAACTTGTTAAGGGTGAGCTTGTGGCTGCTGGCGTTTTTTTTTTACAATTATATCATCAACATATATGATGATATGATGAAAACATCGAATACCATTCATGAAGGTATAGGTGTTTTAAAATACTGAAATTCTTTGTTCTGTAAAGCTGTGTGGGTGTCTGAACGTCTGCCTGCGTTTTTTCCTCTCATTCTGCTCCTTTGTTTTTGTTTTTTTAAAGAAAACGTGATCACTATCATAGCCACTTTGACAGACGTCCACATTCATGTGTACTTTCAGAGCGTCCTGACGATGTAGTGTAGGAATACAAACAAATGACCGAATCGGAATCAGAAATACCTTATTAATCCCAGAGAGGAAATTGAGAAAACTCAACATTTATTACTGCCACCGCGTTTTGGCAGAGAATTGCACATCACACAGCCAACCAAGAAAAAAGGCTAAAAAAGGATGAAGAAAGCATTTGGAGATGGTGTAGTGACTGCGCACAATATTAACTGAAATCTGCAATTCACCTGTGGAAGTGAGTTGCGTAATCATTTGCGTAACTGGCAATGACACACGTGCATTTACTTTTTATGGACGTTGGAACTAGCATACCTGTCATTATTTTGCATGTCAAAATAAGGGAAATATTTAAAATAAGGTAGAATATTTTGGACCTGAAAGTGTACACAGTACACACAGTTAATTACTTTAGTATCTAAAACATGATCTTGTTGTTGTTCCGTCATCGTTTTATAAACTCAATGTCTTTAACTTATATGCATATAAATTTAATATTAATGTAAATAATGGAAGCAATTATACTTACAAATAATATGTGTTAATTGAACTGTACACTTGCCAAATTATCATGTGCAGATTAACCATAATCGCTATCGTCTAATTGGTTTAGCACAGGAGTGGGCAATTAATTTTTACCGGGGGCCGCATGAGCAACCCCAGCAGTGCTGGAGGGCCACATCAACAATATTTAAATTAAATTTTGCTCAATATTATTTTTGATATACTGTAAGATAAAAAAATAAAATAATAATAATAATAATAATAATAATTAATAATAATAATAATAATTTCATTTAACCTAACTTAACTTTATACAAAAGCATATTGCTTTTGATGGTTTTATTTTTAACACTGTCCTACACAGCACTTCCTGATGTTTAATACAATGCAAAAATGTCCATTTCTGCACAGGGTTAATTTCTGTCACTTTCTCCTGCATCCTCTTTAAAATTCCAACATTTTTCCCCGTCAGATTTGGACAACCATCTGTTGTCACACCTGCCAGCTTGTCCCATTTCAGTCCTAACATGTCCAAACGCATTTACCTATGTGAACAAGTCATTACCTGAGATTGTCCCTTTAATTGACTGCATGGCTGCCAGCTCCTTCGTGATTTGAAAGTCTGCAGTTATCCCACGTAAGAAGATGAGCAGCTGGGCGGTGTCACGTACATCGCAGCTCTCATCCAAAGCCAGCAAAAAACAGTCAAAGTCGGCCGTTCTGTTCTTCAGCTGAAGCTCCAAGTTTCCAGCGATGGTCTCAACCCGCCTCGTTACAGTGCGTCGAGAGAGTTACACGTTCTCAAATGCGCCCCTCTTCTCCGGGCATATCAGCGAAACAGAGTCCAATAAGCACTCTTTAATAAACTCTCTGTCAGAAAACGCCTTACTTTTTCTGGCGATTTTGTGAGAAATTATGAAACTTGTCCTGACGGCTGCATCTCTGGGGGTGTGAAATATGGCAAAAAGTCCTTGTTGGGTTTGCAGTTTTACCATCAACGCATCAGCCTCCATTGCGCGCTCTTCATCAGACAGATTCCGGTATTTTTCCTCGTGCTTCGTCGTGTAGTGGTGATTCAAATGATATTCTTTAAACACAGCAACATGTGTACCACAAATTAAGCACACGGCTTTACCTTTATTTTCTGTAAAGAAATACTTGGCAGTCCATGTCTTGTTGGAAACACGGCATTCGTCATCAACTTTTCTTTTTTTAGCGTGAGCTGACATCTCGGTGGTAACTGGGCATCACTTGTCGCTATGCACCTTCACTCACAGGTTACACCCGGACATACGTACATAAATAACAATTTTCTAAATAAAAGCAGCACAGTTGTATTGCTCGCACGACATAGATGTTTTTTAAAATGTATTTTGTAATTTGTGATTGCCACTGTTCACATTAACTCACAATCACACACGCGCATACGTCCACACGGAAGTAATTCAAATAACGCTTTTCAAAACAAAAGCAGCACCGTTTCATTGCACACTCGACATAAATACTTTTAAAAATGTATTTTATGATTGGCCTCACGCGGGCCGGACAGGGACACACAAAGGGCCGGAAGCGGCCCGCGTGCCGCCGAATGCCCAGGTCTGGTTTAGCACAAGGATGTACAAACCACGGCCGGTAGGCATTTCTTAAGCAACCTCGCCGTGCGGAATATTTTCATATTGAACTTAAATACCCTGGGGTCTGACAGGCGGCGACATGTTGCCATCTTGTGGAAAATTAAAGAAAATCAGGTCAGTGACCATGATGTGTACTTTATTGACATCACAGTCAGTCAGTCACAGGCCTCCGTCAGTCGTAACGACTATGGAAACTGCGCCAGTCCAGAGGTCAAGTTTAAACTCAGCAACAACGCCTGCTGTGGCTGATGAGTCTTCCTGTTGTTGTTTCCACGCTATGACACGAGGCTGGAGTGACCTCTCCAGGGCGCAAGCCAGGGCAAAGTAGTATGGAGGTCAAGCTGTTGCCCATGCAGCAGGACCCCCCTCTTCACACTGATGATGGATCCAAAGGAGCAGCAAGAGCTGGTACAATTTGGCACCAACAGTGTCGCAGGAGTTGCCAGTGCACCGCTGTAGCCAGCAGTGGACCACCTTAGGGACTCCGTCTCCGGATTTTTCCTCAGGGTTTACTCCCGAAGCCTTCCCCTAGACAGGTATGCCACAAGGAAGGGGCGGTTTTGGATCAGAGTTTACCTTCTTCTAGATGGGTCGCCTTACTGGGCTGACGGGTCCCATCTACCCATGCGGCAGGTTCTACTGGGTTACATTTTACCAGTAGCAGGGATTAGACCTGATCTGACATCACAAGCATAGCAATTACTTATATGACCCAATCCAAACACCCTTTCCAAGCCATAGTGCAGAAAAAAGATTCAACCAGCACAAAACATCGACACATATGGTCACACATCAAACAACCTGCTCACTAAACTTTGTGGATATTATTTTAAAAAAAAATCCCATCACAATAAAAAACATTTAAATTACACCCATTTAAATCCATTGCAAGGCATGATGGGAAAAAAATGCAAAACACTCTCTCCACACTTATCCATGTATGACTTTTAGCTGCTTGATCTTTCTTTTTTATATATATGTTTATTTAGGATTTAACATTTTTACAACAACACATATACCGCAATATGCATTAAAATGTTGGCAATTTAAAGGCCCACAAAACACCACACAAAACAGGAAACAAACAAACAAGACACATTTCAATAAGACTAATATCAATAATTACAGGAAAAAAAGGAATATATATATATATATATATATATATATATATATATATATATATATATATATATATATATATATATATATATATATATATATATATATACCCACATGATACAAAGGAAAAGGAAATATATATATATATATATATACCCACATGATACATATACATACACACATACATACATTCATAAACCCCAAGAAAAAGACCAAACCCTACTAAAGTAATAATATAATTAAAGACCTACTGAAATGAATTTTTTTTATTTAAACGGGGATAGCAGATCCATTCTATGTGTCATACTTGATCATTTCGCGATATTGCCATATTTTTGCTGAAAGGATTTAGTAGAGAACATCGACGATAAAGTTCGCAACTTTTGGTCGCTGATAAAAAAAGCCTTGCCTGTACCGGAAGTAGCGTGGCGTCACAGGCTGAAGGGCTCCTCACATTTCCCCATTGTTTACAATGCAGCGAGAGCGATTCGGACCGAGAAAGCGACGATTACCCCATTAATTTGAGCCAGGATGAAAGATTTGTTGATGAGGAACGTGAGAGTAAAGGACTAGAGTGCGGTGCAGGACGTATCTTTTTTCGCTCTGACCGTAACTTAGGTACAAGCTGGCTCATTGGATTCCACCAGTGACGTGCGGTGAGGTTAATGGCTGGTGAGGCACTGACTTCATCACGGTCAGACTTACAAACATATGAACCCTAAAAAGTATCTTATTCACCATGTGATTGGCAGCAGTTAACGGGTTATGTTTAAAAGCTCATACCAGCATTCTTTACACATACAAACTGTAGCACACAAAAAAGCACATTTAATAAAAAAAAAACATTATTATGGTCTTACCTTTCTTGCTGGACATCCACACAGCCAGCCTTTGCGTGTGTACCACGCCGTTTGAAAAGAACGGGTCTTCTGTCCCGAAGTTAAAAGCAAACCTTTTAGCTCCGGCGTTGGTCTACCTTTAATTATTACCTCCTGCTTCGATTGAAAGTCCAGTTTAGAAAACTGTTTTATTTTACATATGTAATCCTCCATGTTTTTAATAAAAGTTCAGGGGAGAGGAAATAAACAATCGCTGCACTTATTGCTAACTGTTGCTTGTTCTCACTTCTTCTGCGGCCGAGGAATGATCTCTGGGATCACTACCGCCCTCTACCACCAGGAGGCTGGATTACTGCGAGCCTCAGCCAGTACATCTTTTGCAGCAGTTTTATGAATGCTCAGCACAAAAAATATGTTACACACATACAGTTTTTGACAAAATACACTGTACATTATATACCTCAGCTAACTAAACTATGCCATAGTTTAGTTAGCTGATATAATAACCTGCCACAGACCAAACCCATACTGGTTGGGTGCTGCTATAGACCACCTAGTGCCGATATAAAATACCTGGATTTAATATGCAAGATGTTGGATAAATCTAGTGATGAGAACAGAGAGATATATTTTACTGGGGACACAAACATTGATTGGTCCGCTATGTGCCCGCTGAAAAAGAAACTTATTGCTGTAACTAATGCCTGTAACCTCACACAGACCATTACACTACCAACCAGATCAACTATAAATAGAAATGGGATAAAGTCATCCAAATGCATTGACCACCTATTCACTAATGTTCCTGATAAATGCACTAAAACAGTATCAATAGCTCTTGGCTTTACGGACCACAACTTAATTGCAATAAGGAGGAAGACCAAGCTCTCCAAAGCTCCTAGTGTAACAATACATAAAAGGTCTTATAAATATTTTAATGAAGTAAAATTTATAGATGATGTGAAACATGTTAACTGGGAAACTGTGTGTCTTGAGGAGGATCCTGAAGCTGCTTTGAGCACATTCATGAAGTTATTTTTGCAGATTGCAGATAAGCATGCTCCTGTCAGGAAAACAACTGTCAAGGCAAATGGCGCCCCCTGGTTAGGGAATGAGCTCAAAGCACTTATGAAGCAACGTAACCAGGCTAAAAAGTTGGCGGACTCTTCTGGTCTACTTTCTGATGCGATGATCTATCGTAAATTAAGAAATCGTGTAACTAAAATAAATAGAGGTAATAAAAAGGTATATTATCAGACAAAGATCTATGACTTTAGACATGATGGTAAACAATTGTGGAAAATTTTAAATCAAATAATGGGAAGATCAGCATCATGTAAAACAAATTCGTATATAGAAGTTGATGGAGCTTACCTGACTAAGCCAATGGAAATTGCTACATATTTTAATAATTACTTCACAAACAAGGTGGAAAATCTGAGAGTGAATATGACGCCTTCTGATGGCTCCTCCTCATGCACATTAATTGAAAATCACATAATGAAGGGTAAAAACTGCTGGTTCGATTTTGTACCAGTTGGTAGTTCTGATATTGAGAAATTGTTGTTATCACTGCCATCTGATAAACCTGCCGGGACAGACATGTTAGATGGCAAATTGTTAAGAATTGCGGCATGCCATGTATCAACTCCGATTTGTCATATATTTAATAAATCATTAAGATATGGAGTCTGTCCTGGGGTTTGGAAGGAGGCCAAGGTCATCCCTCTACCCAAGGACAAAAATAAAGATTTTACTGGTAAAAACAGTAGACCAATAAGCATACTTCCTGTTCTTAGTAAATTGATGGAAAAAGTTGTTTTCAAACAAATTCAAGATTACTTTACCTACAACAAACTGATGTCGTGTTCCCAGCATGCTTATAGGCAAGGTCACTCAACATCTACTGCTTTAGCTCAGCTGACTGATGACTGGCTGTCACAAATGGATGTCAAGAAGATGGTTGGTACTGTCCTGATTGACTTTAGTGCAGCATTCGATGTCATAGATCACAACATAATGATCTCCAAACTGAGAAAATATGGTTTTAATAGTATGTCACTTTCTTGGATGTTGAGCTATCTATCAGGAAGATCACAGAGAGTGTGTTTTAATGGTAGCCTATCTGAACGCAAGTACAATTACTGCGGCGTGCCTCAAGGAAGCTGCTTAGGTCCTTTACTTTTTATTATTTTTACTAATGATCTTCCCTGTGTTACAACAAACACCAATATGGTTATGTATGCAGATGACACAACTCTATACAGTACTGCCTCTACCTTAAATGACCTACAAAATAACTTAAATCAGGACCTGGAGAGAGTGTCACTCTGGGTAAATGATAGTAAACTTGTTGTGAATATTGACAAAACAAAAAGCATTCTTTTTGGATCCAGGCATATGCTTGTTGATGACCCACAGCTTCATATTTCAATGTCAGACATACCTATTAAGCAGGTCAAAAAAGCAAAACTGCTTGGTGTGCTATTAGACAGTCAACTGTCATGGTCCGATCATATTGATGGTATTTCAATGAAAATGGGAAGAGGTCTAGCCATGGTCAGGAAGTGCTCCACCTTCTTGACATCCTCAACAATGGCTCAAGTGATACAGTCCTTGGTTTTCTGTCATCTTCATTACTGTCCTATAGTATGGTCCGCTACGACTAAGTCTGACCTGAACAAACTGCAATTTGTACAGAACAGAGCGGCTAGACTGGTACTTAAATGTTCTTTGCGCACTAATATTTCATATATGCATTCACGCCTGTCCTGGTTGTCTGTTGAACAAAAGATGCATTGTAGTCTCCTAATGTTCTTTCGAACTATCATTTTAGATCAATCACCAGATTACTTTTACAAACAGTTTTTAAAATCAACTAACACACATATTCATGACACTAGGAATGCCAGCAATGGCTATTTGACACTTCCTGCTCCCAGGACCAATTCCCTCAAACATACAGTCATGTATAGATGTACATCATTCTGGAATGGGTTGCCACCTCACATTAATCTCTCACAAAGTAAATTGTCATTCAAGACAGCTTTAAAGATACACCTTTTGCAGCTGCCCACATGACGTGAATTTTAATACTGGTTTTAACTAGCTTTTTATCTTATGTTGTATTTTTCCATTGTATAATGTCTGGTAATGCATGTATTCTTTGTATTTAAATTTTGTATGCTCCTATATGGACCCCAGGAAGACTAGCAGTCGCCTTGGCGTCAGCTAATGGGGATCCATTCAATAAACAATAAACAATAAACAATAATTCATATAGCAATACGGTCTCACTGCACAGCAGGCCAGCAGTTAGCCGAGTCATTGCGCACATTCCATGTTGAGGCACAACTGAGTGACGTGCCTCAACTGGCTGCTGATCACCGCACCGTCTCTTCTCAGTATTTGAAGGGCAATAATCTAAAACTGGTGAAGTTAAATGGAAAATAACTTAAGTATAATCACTGGATACATATAACAATTTAATTCATTTTTTTTTCTTTTTACATTTTTTTTCTTTCCATGATGGCAGGTGAGGCCCCGCCTCCCCTGCCTCTACTGACTGCACGTCACTGGATTCCACACTCTCTCCTTTTTCTGTTGTGGATCACAGATTTGTATTTTAAACCACCTCGGATACTATATCCTCTTGAAAATGAGAGTCGAGAACGCGAAATGGACATTCACAGTGACTTTTATCTCCACGACAATACATCGGCGAAGCACTTTAGCTACGGAGCTAACGTGATAGCATCGGGCTTAACTGCAGATAGAAACAAAAGAAATAAACCCCTGACTGGAAGGATGGACAGAAAATCAACAATACTATTAAACAATGGACCTGTAAATACACGGTTAATGCTTTCCAACTTGGCGAAGCTTAACAATGCTGTTGCTAACGACGCCATTGAAGCTAACTTAGCAACGGGACCTCACAGAGCTTTGCTAAAAACATTAGCTATCCACCTACGCCAGCCAGCCATCATCTGCTCATCAACACCCGTGCTCACCTGCGTTCCAGCGATCGACGGAAGGACGAAGGACTTCACCTTATCATCCGTGCGGTCGGCGGCTAGTGGCGGCTAGCGGCGGCTAGCGGTGGCTAGCGCGTCGGCTATCCAAGTCAAAGTCCTCCTGGTTGTGTTGCTACAGCCAGCCGCTAATACACCGATCCCACCTACAACTTTCTTCTTTGCAGTCTTTATTGTTCATTAAACAAATTGCAAAAGATTCACCAACACAGATGTCCAGAATACTGTGGAATTTTGAGATGAAAACAGAGTTTTTTGTATTGGATTCAATGGGTTCCGAATACTTCCGTTTAACTATTGACGTCACGTGCATACGTCATCATACATAGACGTTTTTCAACCGGAATTTTAGCGGGAAATTTAAAATTGCACTTTATAAGTTAACCCGGCCGTATTGGCATATGTTGCAATGTTAAGATTTCATCATTGATATATAAACTATCAGACTGCGTGGTCGGTAGTAGTGGGTTTCAGTAGGCCTTTAAATTAATGTGCGCCACTACCATTACTTGGAACATATAATGTTAAGCAAATAAACTGAGAATTTTAAGTTAATCAATGGGGTGCGTCTAAACAGCACCGGCAGCATCCAGGCTCAAAGAATCAACATGTTCCTGAAATGAGTGCCATATTTTGGTAAACTTGTATCAGAGCCCCAAAGGCAGTGCCTTATCTTTTCCAACCTCATGAAGGACAGAGCATCTCTTATCCACGTTGAGCCAGCCATTTGGCTGGACCTAATGGCCACTGCCAAGGGTTCAATGGCAATAGCGAATAATAGGGGAGACAGTGGGCAGCCCTGGCGAGTTCCACGAGAAAGAGGGAACTATTCTGAACAGTCATTGTTTGTTCAAACTCTAGCAAGAGGGGATGTATACAAAAGCTTGACCCATGATATAAATTTACGACCAAAGCCAAATGTTTCTAATGTAAAAAATGTATAATTCCATTCCACTCAATCAAACATCTCACCATTAAGATGATAACTTGTGGGTTGCAAGATGTCAAAGTAGAATACAACATATTTAAAGGCGCCTGAAATTGTGAAAGGACTGTCTTTCCCTGATAAACCTAGTTTGGTCTGTTGAAATAATAGAGGACACAATGGTTTCCAGGCAAGCTGCAAGAATCTTAGCCAAGAGTTTTACATCGGTACAAAGTAAAGAGATAGGGCGATCATCCTTTTTTAGTAAAAGTGATATGGTAGCCTGGTGCAGTGAGGGAGGAAGGATACCTGTCTGGAGGAATTCATTGTACATGTTCAATAAAAGTGGAGACAGTTCGTCAACAAAGGTCTCATAAAATTCAGCAGGAAATCCGTTGGGGCCTGGACATTTTCCACTCTGCATTGACCTCAAGGCAGACTTTAGTTCTTCAGGGGTCAGAGGTCCATCCAGCCCGTCAAACATTCTAGGGTTAATAGTTGGGATATCTAGCGACTTGAAGAACGTTTGGTACTGTGACTCGTCGCACATGCTCTCAGCAGAGTACAGGGCTTCGAATAAGTCTTAAATTGATTATTCATAGTTACTGGATCCACCAATATCATAGTACCAGTGTCTATCTGTGAGATTTGCATGGATGAAGAGAGTTGCCAAATTTTGTGTGAAAGAAATTTGCTGGGTTTGTCACCTGATTCGTAAAAATTTGAGCGTGTTCTTAGTAATGCTGCTGCTGCCTCCTCAGGTGCCATGATTATCAAAATATGCTTTTTTAGTGAGTACTTCTTTAAGTAGACCAGCATCAGGTGATATTGTACATCTATCCTGCAACTCTGTGATACTTTTTGATAGATGCCCTCTCTTTTCATTGGCAGTCTTTCTTTTGTAGGCAGGATAAGAAATTACCTGCCCATGAAGATAAGCCTTGCATGCCTCCCAAATTGTTGATGCGAACACCTCTTCACTTATGTTGGTTGAGATGAACAAGTCGATACTTTTATCAATAGATAATACAATCTGACTCACAGAGCAAAAGAGGACTGAAGCACCAGGGAGAGCGTCACATTGACCTGCCTGGGAGGGAGATGTCGGCAACAACCGTTCCATGATCAGAAATAACTATTGGACCATAAGAGTAAGAGCAGAAAAAGCAGAAAATCCTTAACTTGATAGCGATGGAAACAAAGTATGACAGGCCGAGGGCGCTCACCCGCTACGTTGCGCCCTATCAATCTCGGGCGGAGAAGCCAGTGTTTCCCTGCCAAAAACATCGACCAGTAAATTGGCAAAAAACACAGATGGTTGAATACCCTCGACCGTTTCAGGCAATCCGATGATGTGAATGTTTTGCCTTCTACTTTGTCCCTCCAGGTTGTTCACTTTTGCTTGAAGGAGCTCGCATTGCCTACCTGCAGCGCAGCAGGCGTCCTCAAGCTGATGAATACGTTGTTCCACACCGGTAGCTGTGGTTTCTAGACAGCTAATACGCTGGCCGTGGTCTGAAACAGTAGTATGAAGCGTGTCCAGGGTTAAAGCCAAAGTGTCAAACAAAGTTTTAAAGTCTTCCGCAAGAGCAGCACGCAGCTCCGCTAGCTAATCTCCATCTTTGTTATGCTAGCATGTGGCGGCGGATCCTTTTTGGCCGATTTTGTCTTCGCCTTGGACATGACAAGAGTCGTTCCAAAGTCAACAAAGTGCAAAAATATATTACCTCGCTGTACTTCAAATTACTCAAATTACAAAGTTTAAATGTGAATATGGAAAGTTTGAACATATTTTTTTTAAAAGGTTATATTTTTCACAATTACAAATTTTATTAAATACAAATTGCTCATCGGCCCAAGGAGTCAGGCATTAATAGCTGTCACACACGTATACGCCCAGAACGTGTGTACATTCATTTAAGCAGTCCCAAAGAAGCAACAATTTGCAGTCATGTTGTTGCCATCACTATAATAAGCTGACAACACAAAGCTTGTATATGTGTGTTACATACAAGGTAGTTTACGTCATTACCTGCTGAAAGCCCGAAGAGGTCCACTGACAATACTTTTGAAAGTTAGTGCCCTCGAGGCAGCCGCGTAAAGGTTGCCAAACAGCTCCTTTAAGTTTAAGATCAAACCCATGTACAGTACATATGTTTGCAGTTTTGCACACACACACACACACACACACACACACACTCTAATTCACTTAGTTGTGTCTGGTATTAAAGCAAGATGGAGGAATAATTGTGGATTTGCTGTCATCCTTCAAAACTGTACAAACTCAACTTTATAAAGGGTTAATGCCATTAAACAGACCATAAACACTAATCCAAGATGCAGAGAGAAATGCTGCTTTAAATTAAGCTTCTCTTGTAGTTTGGCATCAGTACTCACAGTAAAACTTGAGATTTCAGCTCAATCCAAAGTCTTACTCAACATTCTCCTAAACAACACATTGTGACAGTTGTTATGGCGCAATCACTTCCTGTGCAGCATTGCTTTCCACATCATATTCTTTTTTTTTTACGGAACCACCATCTTCTCACAATGACCCTCCACTGCAATGCCTGCTCCGATTCACCCTCAAGCTCCGACCAATTAACATGTAATTTCCTGTTTTCAAACTGTGCAAATCCTCTTGTGAATTTCTGCTGTTGAAGTACACGTTACATAACATCAGACCAGCCTTCATGTTGTGTATGAGTCAAACAATGACACGTTAGTGATGTGTTCAGATTTTGTTTTGGTGATATGCATACTTGCCAACCTTGAGACCTCCGAATTCTGGAGATGGGCGGGGAGTATATATATTTTTAAGTATTTCTTATATATATATATATACATATATATATATATATATATATATATATATATATATATATATATATATGTATATATATATAATCTGTTCATGAATGAGTATATCCGTTCGGCCACCGTGTTCAATGGAGAAGACTGATCTACAAAATTTGCAGGCAGCATACTCCTTCTCCTTCGAGCTGTCCTGGATGAACTGAAATTATTTTTTCCAATCATTTTGGAACTTGCAAGCGTACTTCTTCTTCTTACTCATCGTCGCCATGTCTCTTCTTCGTTCTTCTGCTTAGTCTCTGTTATGTTTTTGGACATTACTACTTGCCATAGTTTTGAAGCAATGCATGATGGGAATCCGGATGTTGTGTGTCAGTGTATTAACGTGCCAGCTGGAATAAACACACGCTGAGAAATAGCTCCGTGCCTGCTTACTTTATGGGTTATAGATAAACCTATGGATAACGGAGACATATATACTAGTCTCCTTTTCAGGTGAGAGAGGACGCTAAAGGCAGTGCCTTTAAGGCACGCCCCAAATATTGTTGTCCGGATGGAAATCGGGAGAAATTCTGGAGAATGGTTGCCCCGGGAGATTCTCGGGAGGGGCACTGAAATTCGGGAGTCTCCCGGGAAAATCATGAGGGTTGGCAAGTATGGTGATATGACCACATGGGTTAGTGCATGTGCCTCACAATACAAAGGTCCTGAGTAGTCCTGAGTTCAATCCCAGGCTCGGGATCTTTCTGTGTGGAGTTTGAATGTTCTCCCCGTGACTGCGTGTGTTCCCTCCGGGTAGTCCGGCTTCCTCCCACCTCCAAAGACATGCACCTGGGGATAGGTTGATTGGCAACACTAAATTGTCCCTAGTGTGTGAATGTGAGTGTGAATGTTGTCTGTCTATCTGTGTTGGCCCTGTTATGAGGTGGTGACTTGTCCAGGGTGTACCCCGTCTTCCGCCCGAATGTAGCTGAGACAGGCTCCAGCACCCCCGTGACCCCGAAAGGGACAAGCGATAAAAAATGGATGGATGGATGAACCTGCAGAATTCCCGAGAAGTTTACAGCTTTGGGATCCTGGGGGGCACTAACACAAAGCGTAGCCAGTGGCTGTAATGTGATCGCTCCTTTACTGTTACATCTGAGGCACGCATTTGTTATAATTGCAATGCACTTTGGCCAATGAATATACTTTGACGCTTTGCTGCTCTCCAGGTACACGTTTAAATTTGCAGATTTGTTTTGAGTTTAATCTCAGAAGCCTGGATGTGTCACGTGTGTCCTGTGTCAAACTGTGTACAAACTCACATAATAGAAAGCAATTGAAAGAGTCCAAAATATTATAAAAGGTCAAAATAAGTATTTTATTTCATTGATGTGATTGCTCCTGCGCAAGTGATGCAGAGAGCAACTGAGAAATTGTAAACTATGTACAAAAATGACGTACTGTCATGTAAGTTTGTTTCATAATATACTATATAGGTAGAAACACTGTCTTTGTGTGAGTGGTTCATAACCAGTCAATGTCATCACCTACTAAACAAAGACTGGCGTGTATTTTCTCTTATTTTCTTTCTATAGTTTTAGACAAAAGTTGCTTTAATTAAGCCCAAAACAGGCATTGAAGAACCAAATACAGTAATTAAAAAAGGAGTTTAGTACTTATTGGAGTTTTGCTGCATCTGTCAAGGCAAACACCCCCACCTCAGCCCTCTTGGCTGGTTAAGCCGCCTGAGAAGGCCGAAAGTTACTCTTCTTGCTTGGATGACAGCCCAGGAAATCTCATTGTGTCGAGCAGTGACGAAACTGCTGTCTCAGCTCAGTTCTTCCCCACCCACAAGCCTCCCTACTAACCCCCTTCTCTTTATGATCAGCGGGTCTACCTGATTCGGACCCTCAGGCGATCACTTGAGTTTCTGTTCTTAAAACTTTTCGCATTTGTTTCCTGCTGGTATTTGCACTCGGATGGCCTCAGCTGGGGACAGTCATGGCTGAAAAACCTCTCGCTCATTAATTTTCTGAACACTGTCAGAGCACGCTTGCTTGTAAAAACCTGAGGGCAAACCTTCTCTGTCAGTTAGTGCACAAACCGCTCTGACACCCTGTATAACTATAATGGTAATTCATATCGATCAATCAATCAATGTTTATTTATATAGCCCTAAATCACAAATGTCTCAAAGGGGTGCACAAGCCACAACGACATCCTCGGTACAGAGCCCGCATAAGGGCAAGGAAAACTCAACCCAGTGGTACGTCGATGTGAATGACTATGAGAAACCTTGGAGAGGACCGCATATGCGGGTAACCCCCCCTCTAGGGGAGATCGAAAGCAATGGATGTCGAGTGGGTCTGACATAATATTGTGAAAGTCCAGTCCATAGTGGATCCAACATATCAGTGAAAGTCCAGTCCACAGTGGATCCAACATAACAGCGAGAGTACAGTCCATAGTGGGGCCAATTTATACAAGTTGAACTCGATAACCAGTTGTCATTCATAGAATAAATAATTATATATAGTTTGCTCTGCCACAGAGATTTCTAGAGCACTAACAGGTAGTTAAGAGACACCCATGTTATTTTCTGTATTGCACCCGGTCACAACAGAAGTAATTTAACTTTCGTACAGAACAGGTCCATGCAATCGTTAAATAATGTTATTTCAGTCTCAATGTGGTCTCATCTGCTCCCTGTATCATGTCCGCAGGAGCAATCGCAACAAATAAATGGACCCTCTACCATTATTTTGACCTAGTGGATTATTTTGGAGTCTTTCCAGTGCTTTCTATTATGAACGTTTGTGAAATAAATTGTGGAGGAGCATGTTGTGCGCATGCATGTCTGCACGTTTGTGTCGGCCTTGTCAACCTAATCCCCTCCTAACGCACACATGCTGTGCACATACATGTGTGTGCCCCAAATGTACCGGTATGTAGAGCAGAGAACGCATCAGAGTTAGCAATGTTGCGGGTTTACGTACTGTATGCGCGTGCGTGTATGTGTTGATTATTTTCCCATATGTTTGGATACCAAGCAGGAGTTTCTTAAAGGGGAACTGCACTTTTTTCTTAAAATTGTGTCCATCATTCACTATTCTCATGTAAGACAAGAACACATATGTTTTTCATATTTTTATGCATTTCTAACTAGTAAATAAATGCGAGCAAATGTCTGCTTACAATGGAGCCTACGGGAGTCGCTCTATTCTGCCTACAAAGCGCTTAAAAAACATCCAAACACCTCCATCAATGTCTTATACATGTTGTAAGTATACATGTAAGTATACATGTAATGTAGTAACAGGCACATTCATAATTACATGTAATATTTACATATTTTGCTCATTAAAAAGCATACAGCAGCACAATAATTTCACAAATGCATCACAACGTTTGCTTTTTCCTTCTACAACACTCACTGTTGACTTCATGAGATCTAAAAAAACTTTCACAATCTCCGAAACGAGGAAGCAGCTCACCAGCGGATGATCATAGCAGCACAAGCTAGTTAGCTCTTGATAATCCCGGCACCACTATGAATAGTTTCTTCTGCGTTAGTGCTTATAATAACAATATTACTATCCATTCATCCATTTTCTACCGCTTGTCCCTCTCAGGGTCATAGTTGGTTAATGTTCAGGTCACAAAATGTAATTGGAGTATTGTTGGCGGTTTTTGGATGGTTATTTAAAGGGCTTTATGGGCGGAATAGAGGACGTCCCATTGACTCCATTGTAATCAGACTTTTATCTACGTTTATTTACAAGTTAGAATGCATTAAAAAAATACATCTGTCCTCTTGTCTCTCATAATGTTTGTGAACGATAGCCATTATTTCCAAAAAAGTGCAGTTCCCCTTTAACACGAGGATGCTGCTTGAAATGCTTGACCTGGCCTCCTTTTTCTAGGGCCCCTGATTTGGACA
Source organism: Entelurus aequoreus (assembly GCF_033978785.1). Classification (NCBI taxonomy): domain Eukaryota; kingdom Metazoa; phylum Chordata; class Actinopteri; order Syngnathiformes; family Syngnathidae; genus Entelurus; species Entelurus aequoreus. The sequence continues at coordinate 62,927,061 of NC_084732.1, forward strand.
CTTATGTCTTAGTTGGGACTATAAATTGGTGTATTTCCATTATTTATTGGCTGTTGCTTGGATTTAGATTATTAAAAATGAAAATAACCAACACATTAATCAACAAAGGAAAAATACTAGTTTATTGTTTATCGTTTTCCACATTGGTTGATATGTGAGACACATAAACTACCATTCACTGTGCATAATGAAGTATACTGTCATTGTTTGTTTATAGGCCAAAATGCTCTCTAAACAATGGCGCACTTATTCGGGGGTCTTTGTGTAGCCGTCCAGAACAAAAATACTGCTCAGCCTGAGCTGCCTGATTTGCCTGTTAGTAAGGCTGTATTTACCTAACTGTTATCAAACATTAACATTCATTTTAACATTACCTTTCAAGCAGTGTGAAGAGAGAATAAACGTTATGGAAAATATATTGTACAAATGTTATATTTAGGTGTCATGTGGATATAAATTGTACAAAAGAACAGATGATGTGTTTTAACAGCAGTGGGGGGAAGGAGTGATGATCTCTTCCGGGAGAGACAGTTGTCAGTTGTTTTCCTCTTCCTATGAGATTGACCTTCGATCTCGGCGCAACTCCAGCTTCCTTATAGCCCGCAGAGGAAAGCGAAGACTGCTTGCAGTGCATTTTTTCAGTTTAAAGGGGTCGTATTATGATTTTTTTTTCTGCATTCAAAACACTTCACTGTGATTTACATAACATGATAAAATGCCATGATGATGCTTTGGTCAAAATTTAGCATAGATTTTGATTTGCAGACTATCTTCAAGCCACTTTCTGACTGTCTCTTCAAATTGCGCCGTTTTGTGGGCGGTCTTATTTGCGTGCTGAAGCTCTTCTCCATGCCAAGTTCCCTTTGACTGCGTTTCTACCACTGTCAGCCATGTGCTAGTTTTTAGCGCTTCTATATCAAGTCTACTGACAGACCGATACGCTACTTTGTATTAGAAATGGCAACAGCGGTGGATTTTAGCTTGCATGTGCATCTTCGAGTCAGTCTGCCCCACTACAAGACAATCGAAAAAAACAACTTTGGAAAACAGCTGAATAAAGCTTTTTGGGAAAACCTCTACCATATATGAAGATATCCGCTAACGTAATTTAGGAAAGATATGTCACTATCGTGTCAAATTCCAAACGGCTCGTTTGAAGCAAGTTTGGAAGATGGCAAACTTGTTTTGTAAATATCTCCGCCATGCCTCCATAGTTTGATTTCAAATATTCAGCACATATGGGATCCCAAATACACAAAAACAGGTACCAACAGGTTTTGCATATTAGGACCCGTTTAAGTCAAACAATAATTTGGCATAATGTTTTTGTCTCACAAATTTAAAAACATTTCTGGCGTATTATTTATATTTTGCCTGCTGGACAATTAGAGCTTCAAAAATAATTTGGCTGTCTTCCATTGTTGTTGGAAACCTCTGTTCAAGGTTCAAAACTCCCAATTATTCCTGTGTGCTTACTGGTTTAGTGGTGGGTGTGTCTCTGTTTGTGTGAGGCTGGAAAGGGTGTGTCGCCCGATAAAAGAGCTATTAGGAAAGAGTCTTTATGGAGCGTTTCACTTTCAGTGCATAGTGAAAGGAGGGGTTTGTTCCTGTCTAGCAGGGCCAGGCCCGGCACCACAGGTCTGCCACGCCAGCTTCAATAGCAAGCTTGTGTGGAGACCCTGTGTACTTACTTCCTTAGAGGGGAGTTGTTTGAGCTGAACATTGGTGTGCATGTATGAGGTCCAACTGGTTAAAATGCATGTTAAATATACTGTAACATATATTTTGGGATTGTGATGAGAGTGGAAAATCTCACCACTGAAGAAGTTGTGCGTGCACTCGGTGTATAGAAGGAATGAAAAACTTAAAATGTCACAACCATGCCGTGGTTTGACAAAGACCTGATTTATTGAAGAGTGGGAGTGTTTTCCTAGCAGATAAAAAAGTGAGACTGTGCCTTTTTATAAAGGCCAAGTGTGACCTCACTCAGTATGCACTCACTCCTGAGTTTCCTCACCAGCAAAGATAAACTCAAGGCTTTTCTAAACGGACCTGAACTTTGAAGGTCTTAAAAATATTGCCGGGGAACAGCGTGGCTCGGTTGATAGAGCGGCCGTGGCAGCAACCTGAGGGTTTCTGGTTCGGCTTCCACCCTCCTAGTCATGTCCGTTGTGTCCTTGAGCAAGACACTTCACCCTTGCTCCTGATGGGTCGTGGTTAGGGCCTTGCATGGCAGCTCCCGTCATCAGTGTGTAAATGTGTGTGTGGGTGAATGTGGAAATAGTGTCAAAGCGCTTTGAGTATCTTGAAGGTAGAAAAGCGCTCTACAAGTATAACCCATTTACCCTTAATAAAAAGCTACTTTTTACAAATTTTATTAATTTGACCAAAAGGTAGCCGTTTGGGTTCATTCTGACACATTCAGTGTGGTATGGTTTTCCTGCTAAACCAAGTGTGTAAGTCATTATTCATTCAGGTATTTTATTAGCTATTACATTATTTTCCTATACCAAGCTTGATTTAGATGTTTTGTCTAGATAGCTTAGCATATATTGGCCCACAGTATATCTAATTAAATCTTACCCCTTTTTAGTGTAATAATAATAATAATAATAATGTGATCATAACAATAATTACTTTTATTTCTAATGCACTTTTAATCAAACAGGATCTCAAAGTGCTACAAGGTTAAAAAGTTAGAAACAGAGTGAGGAGACAAAACATACTAAATAAAAACAAAAAGGCAAGGTTCAAAATCATATTGATAGTTAGCAATCATATGCCTTTCTATAAGATAAGGTTTTCAGGCCTATTTTAAAAGAGTCCAGGCTCTGAATAGCCTTCAGCTCAATAGGGATGCTGTTCCAAATACGTTGTGAGGTTGAGCTTTTGGTTCCCCATGGTGGAGAGCCTGGTGATGGGGACTTGGAGGAGTAAGGGGTGGTGGACTGTAGGGTGATGAGCTCTTTGCTTATGACATGGCCGAGGGGAAGCATGCAGATGGTAAAAAGGATGGGGGCAAGGACTGACCCCTGGGGAAGGCCAATGGTGACATCCTCCAAGCAAGACATGTTCCGTTCTATCAAAAAGATAAGACTTAAACCATATCGGTATGTGGTCTGTCAGTCTTCACGGTAATATGGAGATGCTTGAAGTGTCAAAAGCCGCTGTCAGGTCCACGTGGATGAGAAGTAATGGTGACCCTGAGTCAGCGGGCGTCAGCAGGTCATTTGTCACTAGGGATGTAACGGTAAACGGTATAATGATAAACCGCGGTAAAATTTCAGACGGTTAGTAATTTATTTTAAGTTTTTATTTACTGTAAAAACGACATCGATTGTTGCATTTTAAGCAACACCGCTTCCTTCCTGGAAACAGAGTCACAGCAGCGCCGGCGAATGCACACTAACGTTGTTTGGCTTGAAACATGGCGGAAAGCAACTACACAGACTTTGCTCCGTAGTGTTCCTCTCGGACTAAACGGAGCCGAGTACTTTGTTTGACTTCCTTTCCCCTCGCTTCATTTCTGTGGAGTCTCTGCGTGCGTTCAAAAGCGCACTGCTGCTTTTAGATGACTACAGGTGTGGACAATATTGGAGACAGGCGCATTTGTCCCACGCTAAAAGTATACCGTGGAGGAGATGTTGCTTTCATTTTCGTCCTGCTGTGACTGAGCGTTAATGGTGTGAGGAAACCCCTCGACCCCGAGAGGGACAAGCAGTAGAAAATGGATGGATGTGGGGAATCATGCAGCATGTGATATGTAGGGAACGTTGCCACAACTTCATTAATATATTTATTTATTTATGTATTTATTTGACAGGGACAGTACAATTAAACATTGCTACACACAGGTAACCAATGTCAAAGTACATAGGACTTCTAGCCACAGGCTAATTTGCATCCCTTGTCCCTGGTTAGGCTTCTTTTTTTTAAAAAGTTGAGATAAGTGTAAAACACATACAAAATAATTAAGACAAGTACAAAAATAAAAACACATTGAAAATAATTGGCCCCATTTGTCCATTACTACATCCAGTTCTACTGCTCACACTTCTGATTTTCCTTAAGCCACTTTTTCAGTTTTGTGGACAAAAGTTTAATATCCAACTGTGACTTTAACTCCAGTGGCAAAGAGTTCCACAGATGTGAGGATTTCACTGAGCACGCAGACTGACCCAGAGTCGTCCAGCACCTTTTCACTCTACAGCTCCCACCGACTGCATAGTAGAGTATTAACTTGCACTTACAGATGTAGCGACAAACTGTAGTTGCTGACAGTGGTTTTCTGAAGTGTTCCTGAGCCCATGTGGTGATATCCTTTACACACTGACGTCGCTTTTTGATGCAGTACCGCCTGAGGGATCGATAGCTGGTTGACAAATGTTGTTCTTAAACTGTTGGACAATTTTCTCACGCATTTGTTCACAAAGTGGTGACCCTCGCACAATCCTTGGTTGTGAATGACTGAGCATTTCAGAGAAGCTGTTTTTATACCCAGTCATGGCACCCATCTGTTCCCAATTAGCCTTTTCACCTGTGGGATGTTCCAAATAAGTGTTAGATGAGCATTCCTCAACTTTCTCCATCTTTTTTGCAACTTGTGCCAGCTTTTTTGAAACATGTTACAGTTATCATATTCCAAATGAGTTCATATTTGCAAAAAAAAATAAATATGTTTTTCAGTTCGAACGTTAAGTATTTGTCTTTGCCGTGTATTCAATTTCATATAAGTTGAAAAGGATTTGCAAATCATTGTATTCTGTTTTTATTTACGATTTACACAACGTTCCAACTTCACTGGTTTTGGGTTTTGTAGAAGGCAGAATGGTATCCAGAAGTTTAGTCAGCAGTTTAGAGCATTTAAAATCTACATTTAACAGGCTAATAGTACAGTGCACGACAAAGGGTCCATGGAGGCGGCCAATTTCAAATGATTCATTGTACATGTCCAATACGTCCAAAATGTTTTGAACAATTTGGGAGGTTTGCCATCTGGTCCTGGGGATTTTCCGTTTTGTAGCGATAACGCTGCAACATTTAATTCTGCAGCAGTAATTGTTTTTTCTATTTCTACCAAAGTGGACTGATCAACTGAGGTGTTGTCCAGATTGACAAAAAATGATCAACCTAGGTGAAGAATAATGAGCAGATAATTAGAGGGACGCATAGAAATTCTTAAAGGCCTACTGAAATGAAATGTTTTTATTTAAACGGGGATAGCAGATCTATTCTATGTGTCATACTTCATCATTTCGCGATATTGCCATATTTTTGCTGAAAGGATTTAGTATAGAACAACAACGATAAAGATCGCAACTTTTGGTATTGTCATAACTTGGTCTTTGGCGTGGTTTGCTCTCCCGTGGTGCAAAAGAATTGGAACGGACGTGGCGTGCAGGTAAAGACATAGTTTAATTATTACTATAAACTCAAACAAAAGGTACAAACAAAAGGCGCTCACAGAGGAGGTAACAAACTTGGCTATGACAAAACAAAAGGCGCGCACAATGGCGGAGAACTATGAACATTAAACAAAAACTTACGTGACAAGAAACTGTGAACATGGCATGAATGTGTGATGTCGCCAGGACGAACAACAGAAACAGAAAAGCCTATATAGTGACATGATAAGTGAAAACAGGTGCGTGACTAACTGTGAACAGGTGCATGACATGACTGTGAAAACGTGAGACAGGTGTGTGTGAGTCCAAACGTGGAACAGGTGAAACTAATGGTTGCTATGGTGACAAACAAAACCAGGAAGTGAAACCAGGAACTAAGGAAGTGTCCAAAAAACAAAACAGCACATGGCCAAACAAAAACATGAACACAGACATGACAGAACCCCCCCCTTACGGACAGATCCCAGATGTCCAAAAACAAAAAACAGGGTCAAGAGTCATGGGAGGGGGGGAGGGGGACATGGCGGTGGATCGCCAGACCAGGTGTCCCCGAATCCACCGGGGCAGAGTCAGGTGGCGACGGCGGGTAGACCGCCGCTGAACCTGACGAGGTGGGCGACCTGGGAATGGCCACATTCGTGGCAGACGAGGAGGTCGGCGCACCTGGCGTGGCGGACGCCCATGGAATGGCCACATCCTTGGCCGACGAGGAGGTGGGCGCGTTGTCGTGGCAGGCGGCGAAGCTTGGCGTGGTGCGTCAGGCGGCGAAGCTTGGCGTGGCGGGTCTTGACGAGGGTCTTGGTCTTGGCGTGGGTCTTGGTCTTGGCGAGGGTCTGGGTCTTGGTCTTGGACTTGGTCTTGGACTTGGCGTGGTTGGTCTTGGTCTTGGACTTGGCGTGGTTGGTCTTGGTCTTGGACTTGGCGTGGTTGGTCTTGGTCTTGGCGTAGTTGGTCTTGGACTTGGTCTTGGTGTGGCGGTGCTTGGACTTGGTCTTGGTTTGGGTCACTTGGCGGGTCTTGGTCTTGGTCACTTGGCGGGTCTTGGTCACTTGGCGGGTCTTGGTCACTTGGCGGGTCTTGGTCTTGGTCACTTGGCGGTTCTTGGTCACTTGGCGGTTCTTGGTCACTTGGCGGTTCTTGGTCTTGGTCACTTGGCGGTTCTTGGTCTTGGTCACTTGGCGGGTCTTGGTCACTTGGCGGTTCTTGGTCTTGGTCACTTGGCGGGTCTTGGTCTTGGCTTTGGTCTTGGCGTGGGGCAGCCACGGGCGGCACTTGGCGGCGTGGGGCAGCCACGGGCGGCACTTGGCGGCGTGGGGCAGCCACGGGCGGCACTTGGCGGCGTGGTGAAGCTGCGACTGGCGGCACTGGGCGTCGTGAAGCTGCGACTGGCGGCACTGGGCGTCGTGAAGCTGCGACTGGCGGCACTTGGCGTCGTGAAGCTGCGACTGGCGGCACTTGGCGTCGTGAAGCTGCGACTGGCGGCACTTGGCGTCGTGAAGCTGCGACTGGCGGCACTTGGCGTCGTGAAGCTGCGACTGGCGGCACTTGGCGTCGTGAAGCTGCGACTGGCGGCGCTTGGCGTCGTGAAGCTGCGACTGGCGGCGCTTGGCGTGGAGCAGGTACTGGCGGCGCTTGGCGTGGAGCAGGTACTGGCGGCGCTTGGCGTGGAGCAGGTACTGGTGGCGCTTGGCGTGGAGCAGGTACTGGTGGCGCTTGGCGTGGAGCAGGTACTGGTGGCGCTTGGCGTGGAGCAGGTACTGGTGGCGCTTGGCGTGGAGCTGGGCGTGGAGCAGGTGGATCTTGGCATGGTCGAAAAACTGGTGGTGGCGGCCGTGCTGGTGGCTGTGGCTTGGCAGGTCGAAAGACAGGTGGTGGGGGTCGTGCTGGAGGCTGTGGCTTGGCGTGACGAAAGACAGGTGGTGGTGGTGGCCGAGCTGGAGGCTGTGGCTTGGCATGGCGATGCTGACCCACCCCACCTGAACAATTCCCAGCCCTAGCCCCCCCCTCAAGGAGCGGATCCCAGACGCGCTCCCCGCGGTCTGGAACCGTCTTTTGGGGTGGGGGGAGGGGGTTCAGGAGGAGGGCAGAATCCTCCCCTCTAAATTGTCCAAAATGTCTTTCTTCTTGTACCTGGGATCTTGTGGGTGAAAAAAAAAAGTGTGACTTGGGCGTGGCTTGAGTCCTGGGGGGCGGGGCATGGAATTTGGGTGGCTTGGATTGACAGGATCTGATTTCTAAAAACATGTCCTGGTAATGTCTTATCATGTTTTTAGAGTCTTTGGCTGGAGGCGGATGATCAAAAGAAAAAGAGTTCAGAAAAAAAAAATCCTGGTCTGTGATGTCATTTTGGAGCTGTGGAGCTGGCAGCAACCTGCTTCCGCCCGGAGTGGGAGGAGCCTGCGGCAGCGCCGCATGCTGTCCGCTCGCCTTCCCTGATGTCTTTGGTCTGGAGCGGCGCTTCCAGGACTGCGGTGACGCAGCGCCATCCTCGGACCAACTCGAGCTCAATGGCACCAGATTTCCATCTGGCCCCCACATCAGGTCTCTGCGCTTACCGGAGGAATAACGCAGCGTCTCTTCCTCCATCGCGCGGAGGACCTCCCACGTTGCCTCGTCAAAATTGTCCAAATTTTTTGCGGGAGAGCTCTTATGCTGGCGACATCTGTCATAACTTGGTCTTTGGCGTGGTTTGCTCTCCCGTGGTGCAAAAGAATTGGAACGGACGTGGCGTGCAGGTAAAGACATAGTTTAATTATTACTATAAACTCAAACAAAAGGTACAAACAAAAGGCGCTCACAGAGGAGGTAACAAACTTGGCTATGACAAAACAAAAGGCGCGCACAATGGCGGAGAACTATGAACATTAAACAAAAACTTACGTGACAAGAAACTGTGAACATGGCATGAATGTGTGATGTCGCCAGGACGAACAACAGAAACAGAAAAGCCTATATAGTGACATGATAAGTGAAAACAGGTGCGTGACTAACTGTGAACAGGTGCATGACATGACTGTGAAAACGTGAGACAGGTGTGTGTGAGTCCAAACGTGGAACAGGTGAAACTAATGGTTGCTATGGTGACAAACAAAACCAGGAAGTGAAACCAGGAACTAAGGAAGTGTCCAAAAAACAAAACAGCACATGGCCAAACAAAAACATGAACACAGACATGACAGGTATCTGATAAAAAAAAGGCTTGCCCCTACCGGAAGTAGCGTGACGTAGTCAATTGAACATACCCGCAAAGTTCCCTATTGTTTACAATGATGGCCGCCAGAAGTGAGAGAGATTCGGACCGAGAAAGCGACGATTTCACCATTAATTTGAGCGAGGATGAAAGATTTGTGGATGAGGAAAGTGCAAGTGAAGGACTAGTGGGGAGTGGAAGCGATTCAGATAGGGAAGATGCTGTGAGAGCCGGGAGTGACCTGATATTCAGCTGGGAATGACTACAACAGTAAATAAACACAAGACATATATATACTCTATTAGCCACAACACAACCAGGCTTATATTTAATATGCCACAAATTAATCCCGCATAAAAACACCTGGGTGTTTGTTATGCTAGCTCCTAGCTACTAGCTCGAGCTAGTTATAGCTCGAGCGGGTTATATGGACGGAATCCCGTCCATAAAACCCGCCAATACAAATCAAACACCTGCACAACACACACACTCACTCAGCCCAAAGGACCGTTCACCTAACCCAAGGTTCATAAAGCTTATATATTTAACCAAATTTATGTACGTGACACGCACGTACGGGCAAGCGATCAAATGTTTGGAAGCGCGCGGGTGGGAACTGATATTCAGCTGGGAATGACTACAACAGTAAATAAACACAAGACATATATATACTCTATTAGCCACAACACAACCAGGCTTATATTTAATATGCCACAAATTAATCCCGCATAACAAACACCTAGGTGTTTGTTATGCTAGCTCCTAGCTACTAGCTCGAGCTAGTTATAGCAAGCGATCAAATGTATGGAAGCGTACTCACGGTATCGCGTCTGCGTCTGTGTATCCAAATCAAAGTCCTCCTGGTAAGAGTCTCTGTTGTCCGAGTTCTTCGATCTTGACTGCATCTTTCGGGAATGTAAACAATGAAACACCGACTGTGTTGTGTTGCTGACTTCCCTCGCAAAATACTCCGCTTCGCACCGACTTACTTCTTTGCTTGCTCAGCTTCTTTCTCCATAATGCAATGAACAAATTGCAACAGATTCACCAACACAGATGTCCAGAATACTGTGGAATAATGAGATGAAAACAGAGCTATTTCGTTTTGGCTTCAATGGGGAAGCCATACCTCTGTTAAACTGGCTACGTCACGCGCATACGTCATCCTCCAAAGTAATTTTCAACCGGAAGTTTAGCGGGAAATTTAAAATTGCACTTTATAAGTTAACCCGGCCGTATTGGCATGTGTTGCAATGTTAAGATTTCATCATTGATATATAAACTATCAGACTGCGTGGTCGGTAGTAGTGGGTTTCAGTAGGCCTTTAAATACTTTATTTATCTGAAGATCATCTGTAACCATACCTGAAACGGATTGAATTGGTGGAAAATATTGGTATACTGATATCTGGCGTAGTTGATGAGCTAATAGTTTACCAGTTTTATCGCCATGTTCAAAGAACTGAGATCTTGAACGGAGCATTTGTTCAGTAGCACGGTCTGTTGCAAGGACATCAAGTTCTGCCTGTAGAGCGAGCCATTCCTTATAAGTGTCTGGATTTTTGAGAGGTAGAGTACAAGTTATCTAAGAGAGTTATGCGTTGTGTCAAACTAGTCAATTTATTCTTCCTGAGTTTTTTCTCATAACTAGTATAGGATATTATTTCCCCCCCTTATGTATGCCTCAGCGCCTTCTAGAGTACAGAAGCCGACAACCCAGGAGCCTTGTTCAAGAGCACAAAAACATCTCTTTGACGCGAATCAAAAATCCACAAAGTCCTCATTCACAAGTAATCATATATTTAGATGCCATGACGCACACGTGGGATTTTCAGGTTTGGAAGAGTAAATCCATTGAAATTGGAGCATGATCAGAGATAACAATTGCATAATATTTGCATATACTGTAGATATAGATGAAAGTAATTTATTATCAACTACAAAGTAGTCAATGCGGGTTAAAAGTGTGATGAATGTTAGTGAAGGAGTATTGCCTTCTAGAGGGATTAAAAACACGCATGACATCTGAAACAAAAAAATAATCAATAAAAGACTGAATTAGCATAGCGGACCTTGATGGTGTGCAGGTTTAGGGTACCTACTTGATGGTGTGCAGGTTTAGGGTACCTACTCAGTGGCCTAGTGGTTAGAGTGTCCGCCCTGAGATCAGTAGGTTGTGAGTTCAGACCCCGGCCGAGTCATACCAAAGACTATAAAAATGGGACCCATTACCTCCCTGCTTGGCACTCAGCATCAAAAGTTGGAATTGGGGGTTAAATCACCAAAAATGATTCCCGGGCGCGGCCACTGCTGCTGCCCACTGCTCCCTTCACCTCCAGGGGGTGAACAAGGGGATGGGTCAAATGCAGAGGACAAATTTCACCACACCTAGTGTGTGTGTGACAATCATTGGTACTTTAACTTTAACTTTGAAAAAGTTGTCATCGTCATAGTTGGGAGCATAAGCATTTACGAGGGCTACTGGGGTGTTGGAAATCTGGCCAGTGACAATAACATACCGTACCTCCCATTGGGATCGCAATTACTTTTCGAGTGTACAAAAGGAACAGATTTATGTAGCACAAAAGCAACTTCCCTTGATTTTCCTGAAAATGAAGAGTGGTAAGTCTGTCCTATCCATCCTCTCCTCAGCCTCAAGTCATCAGAAAGTTTAAGATGAGTCTTCTGCTAGAAGATTACCTGGGCTCCCAGGTGACAGAGATTATTTATTTTACTTCATTTTATGGGATTATTAAGCCCTTTGCCATTAAAACTGGTAAACCTAAAACCACACCCTCCAGACGTCGCTGTTAGATCAGGCTTGCTGATAGCAAAAAGATACAAACATCAAATATACAGTACAATACTAAAATGCAAATCTGTGGTAAAACTCAAACCTCAAACTCTTGATAAAATAAAGTGACCAGTGTTTTGTAGTATTTGATTGATTGGAGGAGATGGAAGCGCATATGAAGTGTGAGGTGAAGTGTTATTACTGTTACTTATTTTGGTGGCCTTAAATGTACTTGTGGCGGCCACAAGTATAAATGATTATAGAGGAAACACTGCACCGTGATACGTATCAGATCATTAGGCTCTTGCCAATACTCAACCCTAATTCTTAAATTGTTTTACATGTGGGTCCTGCTGAAAAAAGTTCGGACAACAGCTGTGCGCATTGTACGCGCACACATGCATGTCGTAGCATAGCAATTCTTCCCCCACAGTTCCTTTTTACAAACTTTATTAAAAGAAATTACCTAAAATACTCCACAAAAAAGAATCAAACATTTTCATTTAATTAATGTGATCGCTCTTCCGTACTTAGTTTATTTGATAAAAGAACAGAGTAAAGTCCTGATTATTTAAAAAGTGTCCTTTTAATTACTTTTATTGTGAATAGAATATAAAATTAACTTAACCTTCTTTGGGTTGGCAGGCGGTGCCTTTGAGGGTTGCATCATGGTGGTGGAAACACTGCATAACTAATATGATAAAATACCTGTATAACATTTCACTAAATCAGCAAGTGAGAAGAGAGAGTCAAATGGACCCGCAGTTTCTGCAAATTTTCTGGAAGTTGAGCTTAGTTATGGATCACATATTTGCACATTGTCTTCAGTGTTGCAATTGTTTACCTAATGTACAATTGAATTTTTATCATCACCTACAGTAGACGGTAACTACCTGTAGCTTCACAGCAATAAACATGTGACACAGAACGATAATAACTTTTGAGCCCAGAGAAGCAGAAAATGTCAAGTAGTGCTATTAATTTAGATAGCAGTACAGTGAAACTGCTTAAGTACTGTATGTTCTGCTTTTTTGACAAATTCATCAAGTCCTTTCTTATTTGGGACGGCATGGCTCGGGTGGTAGAGCGGCCGTGCCAGCAACTTGAGGGTTGCAACTTCTGCCATCCTAGTCACATCCATTGTGTCCTTGAGAAAGACACTTCACACTTGATCCTGATGGGTCGTGGTTAGGGCCTTGCATGGCTGCTCTCGCAATCAGTGTATGAATGTGTGTAGGAATGGGTGAATGTGGAAACGGTGTCAAAGTGTTTTGAGGAAGAAAAGCGCTATACAGGTATAATCCATTTACCATTTATTACTAAAAAGTTCCCGTTTTAGTCGACGTTAAAGTACATGGTCGACTGCTTTTGTCAACGTAACATTTTAGATCCAGACGGTATATTTCCATAAAGATAGGTCTGTTTATTACTGCATTTGTAGTCAACAAGATCATTCTCAATAAGAAACGTGAAACGGCCACAGAAACATACACAAAGTCACTTCCTGTTTAGTGTAAAGTTAGCTTCAAAATAAGTATGTAATAAGTATAAATAAGTATACATCTAACAAAATGCACACAGTTTTAGTTTTTATATTTTAGATAGAAAGAACGATTTGTACATCTACGGAATCTCTATTGTCATTGTAGTCAAGACATCCATTACAGTTTAAGTGTAAAATTAGGGCTCGGCGATATGGCCTTTTATTAATATCTCGATATTTTTAAGCCATGTCACGATACACGATATATATCTCGATATTTTGCCTTAGCCTTGAATTAATACTTTATGCATATAATCACACCAGTATGATGATTCTATGTGTCTACATTAAAACATTCATGTTCATACTGCATTAATATATGCTAATTTTAAACTTTCATGCAGAGAGGAAAACCACAATTAAGTCAATTTACCAATACTGTATTTATTAAACAGTTATTAAGCAGTGGCACAAACATTCATGTCATTTCAAAACAGAAAGTGCAAGATTGTCAGAGACATTTTAAAACAAGCTATTAGTGCACTTTTGTGCATGATGTCACCAAGATGACATATCAAAACAACACTAAATTAAAGTGCACTTTTTGTACAGAACGCAACTACAATAGTTTAAAACAAATAAAGTGCACTTTTGTGCATGATGTCACACAAGATATTCCAATAACTGTCAAATAAAAATGAGCTGCATAATAGGAAATCAAATGGTTTATGTCCTTCGCTATGTGGTATGTTACTGCGGATGTTATCTCCTTCTGTTGTTGACTAATTTTTTCATATGGTGTTTATCTGGAAATGGTAGCGGGTAGCGGGGGGTGTATATTGTAGCGTCCCGGAAGAGTTAGTGCTGCAAGGGGTTCTGGGTATTTGTTCTGTTGTGTTACGGTGCGGATGTTCTCCCGAAATGTGTTTGTCATTTTTGTTTGGTGTGGGTTCACAGTGTGGCGCATATTTGTAACAGTGTTAAAGTTGTTTATACGGCCTGTATGGCTGTTGACCAAGTATGCTTGCATTCACTTGTGTGTGTGAAAAGCCGTATATATTATGTGACTGTGCCGGCACGTGAAGGCAGTGCCTTTAAGGTTTATTGGCGCTCTGTACTTCTCCCTACGTCCGTGTACAAAGCGGCGTTTTAAAAAGTCATACATTTTACTTATTTAAACCGATACCGATAATTTCCGATATTACATTTTAAAGCATTTATCGGCCGATAATATCGGCAGTCCGATATTATCGGACATCTCTGGTCACGACCAAGGGTTGTTGACATGAACGGGTCGCATTTTATTTATTTTTCATTTGAACATATAATCAGATGTAACACAGCTATAAAATGTAACCTGGTCAGCAGACAGCATTTATGTTGTATACCGTAATTTCCGGACTATAAGCCGCTACTTTTTCCCCTCGTTCTGGTCCCTGCGGCTTATACAAGGGTGCGGCTTATATACGGCCTGTTCTTCTCCGACACCGACGAAGAGGATTTCGGTGGTTTTAGTACGCAGGAGGAAGACGATGACACAATGATTAAAGACTGACTTTTCATATACCGGTAGGCTGGTTATTTTGATAACGTACAGGCGAGCACTTTGTATTACTTTGCACCGTTGTATTATTTGTACTCTGCACGAATGCTGTTCGCCATGTCAAAGATGTGAAAGTTTGATTGAATGATTGAAAGATTTATTGTTAATAAATGGGACGCTTTGCGTTCCCAAACAGTCATCTCTGTCCCGACAATCCCCTCCGTGGTAGCAGGAACCCCTATATACTACGCTAATTACACATCAAAACCCTGCGGCTTATAGTCGGGTGCGGCTTATATATGGAGCAATCTGTATTTTCCCCTAAATTTAGCTGGTGCGGCTTATAGTCAGGTGCGGCTTATAGTCCGGAAATTACGGTAATTTAAAGGTTTGAGTTTGGTCTCCTAATACAGTATGTCATATCAGTGTTTCCATCACGTTCATGCAGATGTTGTCCTTGTTTAAACTTTTGGTAAGCGTGTTGGCTCTAATATGCACACCATGTTCCATTATTTTACTTTTGTCCAGACCAGATTATTGAACCATAAGTGTGAGCACAGCCTTTGGTTCCACAACTTGACCCGATATGTCCACTGTTACCAGGTGGTGAAGATATAAGCGGATGAAATTCCTGCAAGGCTTTTCTGTGTCGGACAGCTCAGCAGGTCTCCCACATGGCTGAGCGCTGACAGGGGCACAAAGCAGGAATGTGGCTTTACAATATGACCTAAAAAAATGAAGTGTCTCCCACCCAAGGAATGTTCTGGAGAAGAGGTTAAACCAGGCAGGGTTGTTTGTGTCTCAGTGAAAGTGCCTTGGGGGTGGACTGATATATGAATTCCAATAAAGAGTCATTGTTAAAATGTTGACTTGATTTTGAGGGTCGCTTCTCAAAGCCCAGTTATCATTAAAACTGGGGCTTCAGTGTTTTCCACAGATTAGCAATCAATTTGTGGCAGTAGAGGCGTGTCTATCATTATACATTTGCGTTTATTTTTTTTTCAAAAGGCAAAAACATATTACACATATATTTAAAGACAAATCTGTAGTATCAGTGATTGATATCAACATATATTTCCTATCTCAGCTGCATTCGGGCGGAAGGACAGGTCGCCCCCTCATCGCAGGTTGTTTAACCCAAGAACTGTAATTTTAAAGCAGGACAAATGCAGAGGACACATTTCGCCACATCTAGTGTGTGTGTGACAATCATTGGTACTTTAATCTTTAATAACGTACTCAACGTTTTGTGGAACATGATTGGCAGGAAGCAGACGTTATTATCCCATGTATATCACCTGGAAAGTGAAGTGTTACTTTCCTGTACAGCAAAATTTAAAAAATCTAAATCACGATTAACTGAACCTTGGACTTCAATTCCATTTGATAAACGATCCTGCCACGCTTAAGTACTACTCTACTTTTTTGTCGACAACATCCTTATTGTAGCAAAATGTGTCCAAACATCTGACACGGAATTCCTTTTTTTCGCATTGCACTGTTGGCTCAGTGTTTGAGTTTTCCTCCAAAATGATTCTGTGTAACGGATTGGATGGGACAATGTCACATGGTTAGTTCTTCTTCTTTTGCTGGTTTCCTGGCAGCCTTATCGCCCTTTTAGAAGCTCCAATTGTCGTTTTTTGGTTATTAATCATTATTCCTCCCGCCCTAATTAATATTACTATTAGTGTTTTGTCTCATTATATACAACGCTGATTTTGTTTTCATAAAAACCTGTTGGTTAGGTGTTGGAGATATTGCAAATTTTGATATTAATCTGATACCAAGACAATATTGGATTGTTGATACTGATAGCAATACTTTTTACTTGAAATGTTTAAAAATATTAATATCATGATTACATTCAGAATAGGACGAAACTTTTAGCCCCAAAAAATGTATATTGTATTATATGGCAGCACGGTGGTAGAGGGGTTAGTGCGTGTGCCTCACAATACGAAGGTCTTGAGTTCAATCCTAGGCTCGGGATCTTTCTGTGTGGAGTTGGCATGTTCTCCCGTGACTGTGTGGGTTCCCTTCGGGTACTCCGGCTTCCTCCCACCTCCAAAGACATGCACATGGGGATAGGTTGATTGGCAACACTAAAATGGTCCCTAGTGTGTGAATGTGAGTGTGAATGTTGTTTGTCTATCTGTGTTGGCCCTGCGATGAGGTGGCGACTTGTCCAGGGTGTAACCCGCCTTCCGCCCGAATGCAGTTAAGATAGGCTCCAGCGACCCCAAAAAGGGACTAGGGGTAGCAAATGGATGGATGGATATATTTTATATAGCAATACATTGTTCTCTCGGGGGGGGTTATGTTCCAGACCCCTCCTTTGAGTTAATAATAGTTCATAATTAAGGGGAAAAAAGAGTTTGTACTTATGATATGGGTTTTTGTTTATGACATAACAACCTAGAACTCCATAATTGACTATATGAGCGCCTTTTCTCTCAAAATTGTACTAAACAAGTGAGGGGGAAGATTATATAATTTTTTCATGTTTGGTATTCATACAACTGCCTTTTGTTCAGGAGAGAATGCACAAAAGCTAATACAAATAATAGAAGAAATTAACAAATTAAAAAGATGTTTTGACAAAAACAGACTATGTTTGAATCTCAGTAAAACTAAAATAATGCTATTTGGTAACAGTTAAAGGGAAAGTCAAACACAAATACAAATAGACAAAGTAGACATTGAAAGGGTAAAAGAAAACACATTTTTGGGTGTAATAAAAGATGATAAAATTAACTGGAAAACTCATGTAAAAAATATACAACATAAAGTAGCAAGAAACACGTCAATAATGAATGAAGCAAAACATGTTCTGAACCAAAAATCGCTTAATATTCTCTACTGCTCACTAGTGTTACCATACAGATATGGTACAATAACTCAGAAGTTATTGTGTAGAAATATTGGGAAACAACTGCAAATGTGCGCTTCATTCATTAACGGTGTTACAAAAAAGATCAATTAAAAATAATATATAATGTTGGATATAGAGAACATACAAACCCTTTATTTATTGAAAATATTGCAATTAAACGATTTTGTGCATTTGCAAACAGCTAAAATTATGTACAAAGCAAATTATAACCAGCTACCCAAGAATGTACAACAATTCTTCTCAACAAAAGAGGAGAAATATAACCTTAGAGGAAAATCATTTTTAAAACAATTGTATGCAACACTTAAAAGTTAAAACCTTTAGCATTTCAGTATGTGGAATTAAATTATGGAATGGATTAACCAAATAAATCAAACAAAGCACTAATATGATTCAGTTTAAGAAACTGTTCATACTACAAGTGTAGTACAAAGAAGAACAATTATGATGAACATCTTTAACCCTTTTTTTTTTTTTTTTTTTTTTGAGATAAAGATTATTTTTGTATTTAATATTGTTTTTACTTACTATGGTCTATTATTTATTTATTATATATGTATTCACTGTTCTGTTACAGAGAACAAGGAAGTTGGATAAAATTGCTATTATATAAAAAGGGGTAGGATTAAATAATCTCAGTTTCTTCCTACTCCTTTTCGTAACGAAACAACTGGAAATATGTGATAGATAGATAGATAGATAGATAGATAGATAGATAGATAGATAGATAGATAGATAGATAGATGCATTACATTGTATCGTATACATGTTTGAAATAAACTGAAACTGAACTGAACTGAACATAATCATTCTGTAGAGACACATATTATTGTTATATCAGTGTAAAAATATCTATTTGGCATAATAACGTTTTGATACAGTATGTTAAGTGTGGCTGTTTTGTTGTCCCTGCAGATGGATGGAGGCCTGTCTGGATGAGGAATTACCGCCCACTACAGAGCTGGAGGAGGGTCTGCGGAACGGCGTCTATCTGGCCAAACTTGGCAACTTCTTTGCCCCTCGAACCGTCTCCCTTAAGAAGATCTACGACCGCGAGCAAACGCGCTACAAGGTGACAACGAGTACAGTTCAAATTAAATTTACATATACTCATCATGGGTTTATACGTCTTTTAGAATTTCAAGGGCCTTCAATGAAAATTTGGCACCAGAATTGGGCCAAATTTATCATTAATCTCTGATGTTCTCTAATTTACAAATGTATACATAGACGCTCAAATATAGTGTTTATATACGTTCACCAAAAACTTATTATAATTGGTGCTGAAGGTTTCATAAATGTCTTTTAGCTTGACAAGGCCTATTAATTTATTGCTAGTGATTATGGCTGACTAGTAGTGTCTCTCTGTAAAGCACACAATAAAATAAGTATACCAAATAATTGGTTAATTTGAATTTACAATCAACAAAACACATGCAAATCAAAACAACTATGTTTAGAAATAGAAAATAACTTTCCTCTGTCGCTTCTTTTTGCAATTGCCGGTACTTGGATTTGTGCATGCGCACACACTTTAATACATCTGAATTTTTTCTTGCATACAATGTTTTCTGGATTTGAACGTACGTCAATTTTTACTAGCAAATCGACACAACTCTTAATACATGAGGCCCCTGGTACGTATAAGGTGTGTTAAGGAGTGAAGTTACTTTGCATACCGCTATCTGCTGTATGGAGTTGTAACGAAAAGTTACTGCCACAGACAGTCCCGTTATAATGTGTTAGTGAGCAAGGGTGAACAGGTAGTGCCAAATCCATTTGCAGAGGTTTAAATATATCAGTGGTGGGCTGCATAAAATAGAACAATGTATGGGAAACACTGGATGTCCATTTTTGAACACCCTCGTATGTAACCAGATATTAAAGTTAAGTTAAAGTACCTATGATTGTCAAATTTGTCCTCTGCATTTGACCCATCCCCTTGTTCACCCCCTGGGAGGTGAGGGGAGCAGTGGGCAGCAGCAGTGGCCGCGCCCGGGAATCATTTTTGGTGATTTAACCCCCAATTCCAACCCTTGATGCTGAGTGCCAAGCAGGAAGGTAATGGGTCCCATTTTTATAGTCTTTGGTATGACTCGGTCGGGGTTTGAACTCACAACCTACCGATCTCAGGGCGGACACTCTAACCACTAGGCCACTGAGTAGTGGCCGCGCCCGGGAATCATTTTTGGTGATTTAACCCCCAATTCCAACCCTTGATGCTGAGTGCCAAGCAGGAAAGTAATGGGTCCCATTTTTATAGTCTTTGGTATGACTCGGTCGGGGTTTGAACTCACAACCTACCGATCTCAGGGCGGACACTCTAACCACTAGGCCACTGAGTAGGTAGATATGGTTCCTTGTCTGATAAAGCATTATGATAATGTATGGAATGAAGAGTTTACACATGAAAGATTGTTAATTATGCTGACATTTCTACAAATGTCTTGGATGATTAAAAAACTCCACAAATCAAACTCTTGTTTTCCACAGTGTACAGAAGAAGGCAGAAGCCACACTTATTTTGATGGGAGACTCACTCTGCCACACTTAAAAAAACCTCTGTAACACGCAAATGACTATTTGATTGTAACTGTTTTTTTTTATTCCCACAGGCAACAGGACTCCATTTCAGACATACTGATAATGTCATCCAGTGGCTTAATGCTATGTCAGAGAAAGGCCTGCCAAAGGTGAGCAGGCTACTGTGTTTCCTACTACGACATTTATGATTGCTGCCTTTGGTAAAAACATAACTCTTGCTTTGTTTTATTTAGACTCGCTGAGTGGGTGCTCTATGAAACACTCGTAGCAAAAATTAATTTTAAGGACTCCTAACCAAGATAAAACACAAATAATATCAAGATAATACTTAAATTGGAAATACTAAATGTTAAAAATATATATCAGGCAAACCTTTAACAAAGTGATCACTGAAAACCTGTGCGTTCCTTCACTCTACTCCCTTGGTCTGGAGTGCCTGCCACTTTTCTCGTCGTCTTTCGTAAAATCTCGACATCTTTTGCTTTTTTTGATTACGTCTTGGGGAACTTTGAATAAACTCTTATCCTTTTTGCAATTTGATGGTTCCAACAGCCTAAAAAAACGCAAGCATAGGACATTTTATTTGAGAAAGGCACAATGCCGCCCAGAACGCTATGACGGACAGGACGTCAGGGGAATACAACCTATACAGAGACAACGTTACTAGGATGGCAACACAGATCCCTCTTGCTCCTTCTTCTTATTCTATGGAAGACCCTGTGGTTTATAATGTGTTGATGAGCGAGTGCGACCGTGTAGCGCCAAATCTATTTGTGTGGTCCCAATGTATTTGTGGCAGGCACAGTGGGTCAGTTTATGTCTGTGTTATATTCATCATTACTGCAAATCAGTGTGAAACAATAACAAACATGTCTACTGTCTAGTCAAACAGCAATAAAAAGTGCACACAGTGACTTCCTGTACAAAGTACTCTAAGCTTCAAAATAAAAGCATGGCATTCTATTACAACTACAAAAAATAGCAACCATTTATTTATTTATTTTTATTTTTTTAGAACGTCAACTACTGGAAGTACGATTTGCACATGTACTGTATGAAAGCTTTAGAATGATATAACTGCAGGAGCTGTTAGATAAGAGTAGAACATATCATAAGAAAGCAGAACCATTTAAAACAATGTACAAATAGAGGAAAACCATGTCAATAAACTGCATTGTTTGAAAATTTTAACTACAGGTTGAAAAATGCTTTATTATCCATGCTCATTATATCTCGGGCCAAAGTAACACGTATGTGTGCAAACAATGGCTAGTTTTGCTTCAATTATGGTTATGTCGTCAATCGCTTATGCCTTTGTTTCAATATTGTAAACTCCAAGATGCTCCTGATGCTGCGTCATCCCTGTGTTCCCTGTGTGTGATTGAGAAATGTACAAACGCACTTCTCTTTTACAACATCTTTGTGTGAATGAGACAATGTAGAATATAAGCACTCTGAGTACCTTTTAAGGCAGAGCCTTTGCATTCATTTCATGCAGCCTGGTCATGGTTTATCCTACTCAATCTTAAGTTAAGTGCTTTTGCAATGAATGTTCATATGACTTTTTGACCCCATTTATTCTGTGAATCCTTTATAGGATTTTTGTTTCGTGTCCCCTTATTATTGCGACATAATTGATTAATTCAATCACTGATCTTGATGTTTCAGATATTCTACCCTGAGACTACAGACATATATGACAGAAAGAACATGCCACGCTGTATCTACTGTATACATGCACTAAGGTACTCACTCTGTTTGACTCACTCTCTTTCTGTCCGAATCGCTTTGTCAGATTTTGTACACTTTGTTATTCTGACACTGCAATTAAAGTGTCTCCTTTAATTCTTATCTATCAGTTTTGTTTTCATAAGAAGTATTATCAATGTAAACAACTTTGTATCAAATATCAATAGCTGTGAGTGCGCAAAAGACTGTGAATTCTTCTGCAAAAGGTGAGAATGAACTTTTTATGAGGTGAACAGTTGAGTTTTACATGAGAACAGCATTGAATGTTATGGGACTTAGAACTATGGAGTTCTTTGTAGTAATACCACCTAAGGTGAAATAGATGTAAGAACACTGTCTGGTTTGGAGCATGGCAGTGTGGCATGGTGGTTTTTATTGGTTTATATATGTGCCTTAAAACCAGAGAGCCCAGCTTCATTCCACCAGAAATGTGTTCATAATTACCTTAAAAAACAAGCATTGTTGTGATTTTGGTTGGATTTATTAACACTTACATAGCATACCACAACATATTTTGGACTGCAACTTCTGCACAGAGGATGTTGTGCCCACTGCAAAAGGCTGGTGGTGCTCTCATATTATTTCATCCTTTACAGCCTATACCTGTTCAAGCTGGGCCTCGCACCGCAGATCCAGGATCTGTACGGCAAAGTGGATTTTACTGGTAAGAGTGCGAACCTGAAAACAAGTCTCCCTCTGTCTCCAATTTTGTTCACTCGTTTATGTCTCTACGAATGTCACCACATCGACACAGTTAACATGCACATGTTAAATTTGTCTGCAGTCTGTGCTTAGGACTCTGAGACCTCTGAGTTGGGTTTTAATGTTTCCCAGCAAACCGTAGCACAGGAGCTTCTGTCAATGTGAAAGTCATTAGTAACTGTGAGAGCTTTTCCTGTGTCAGAGCAAGAATGCACATTATCACACATAAGCCAGGAACAGTCTGTCCTCGAAATATCTAACTCCCTGACCCAGGCCCCCTCTACTCTTTTCCCTGCCATCATGGATTTATTCCTTGTGCTTTGTCTTCTCTTTTCCCAGAGGAGGAGATCAACAACATGAAGAGTGAACTGGAAAAGTATGGGATCCAGATGCCCGCCTTCAGCAAGATTGGCGGAATCCTGGCCAATGAGCTCTCAGTGGATGAAGCTGCATGTGAGAGTTGCTCAGATGTCACAGGAAAGGGGAGGCAAGAGGGCGGGATCCAGTTAACCCAATGAATGCCAGTAGTAATCTTTTTGACATTATGTTAAATCAACGGTTTAATTAGCACTTTAACTCAGTGGTTCTCAAATGGGGGTACGCGTATCCCTGGGGGTACTTGAAGGTATGCCAAGGGGTACGTGAGATTTTTTGTAAATATTCTAAAAATAGCAACAATTCAAAAATCCTTTATAAATATATTTATTGAATAATACTTCAAAAAAATATGAATGTAAGTTCATAAACTGAACATCAAATCAAGTAGGCTATTCCATTCATTACCATAAACCCAGAGTTTCCCCCATGCCATGATGGTTTGACCCTCACTAAAATGTCTGTCAAAAAGAACTGTGAAAAGAAATGCAACAATGCAATACTCAATGTTGACAGCTAGATTTTTTTGTGGACATGTTCCATAAATATTGATGTTAAAGATTTATTTTTTTGTGAAGAAATGTTTAGAATTAAGTTCATGAATCCAGATGGATCTCTATTACAATCCCCAAAGAGGGCACTTTAAGTTGATGATTACTTCTATGTGTAGAAATCTTTATTTACAATTGAATCACTTGTTTATTTTTCAACAAGTTTTTAGTTATTTTTATATATTTGTTTCCAAATAGTTCAAGAAAGACCACTAGAAATGAGCAATATTTTGCACTGTTATACAATTTAATAAATCAGAAACTGATGACATAGTGCTGTATTTTACTTCTTTATCTCTTTTTTTCAACCAAAAATGCTTTGCTCTGATTAGGGGGTACTTGAATTAAAAAAATGTTCACAGGGGGTACATCACTGAAAAAAGGTTGAGAACCACTGCTTTAACTCATAGAACATAACGCTAATTCTGCTTAAAGGACAAAGATGGTATACTAGAGACCAACACATACAGTACATCACATTTCTGATTTTTTTATAATTATTTGTAATTAATGTTAAAGATGTGTGATGTTACATGATGTTCCATTTGAGGGTTCATGGTAAATGTAATATTTTTTGAAAATAACTCAACTTGATATGTTATTGTGCTTAGTGAATTGAATGAAAGACCAATAAGTGGTACCTTAATTGGTTCTCTGATTCAGCTCGTACCTTAGAAACCTGGTATTGCAAAACACCATCGCCCATTAAAATTAATTTTGAAATCCATTTATTCTGTGCCAAAACACCCCAATTTTGCCCTTTTAACGTTTAGATAAGAAGTATTGTATCAAACACAATACAATATAATGTGCTACAAACAACTACAGTAGTTTTATGAAGTAATGTAATTATAATGTACACCATTTAGTTTATAGAGTAGACTTCTACCGTATCTCCTTCGAGCTGCTTCTCTGTCAAACACACCATCAGCAGCTTCTTCATATTTTTATGGATAAATCTCTGCCATTTAGAAATTATTTCAACGTCCTATGCTGGCGTTATCGACTTATTGTGCATCAGTATTCTATACTTCTTCTCAGCACTGTCTTTCACACTCACTTTCTTCGTTCCCATGGTTGGAAAATAAAGTTTTGTCAATATTTAGCTATAAACTATTGCCAGCAAGTAAGACCAGACGTTTTGGTCGGATCTTACTGG
The DNA here is from genome assembly GCF_033978785.1 of Entelurus aequoreus. Taxonomy (NCBI): domain Eukaryota; kingdom Metazoa; phylum Chordata; class Actinopteri; order Syngnathiformes; family Syngnathidae; genus Entelurus; species Entelurus aequoreus. The sequence continues at coordinate 62,951,449 of NC_084732.1, forward strand.
GTTAATCGTGTAGCCATGCCAACTAGCAGTGGGAAGCTTGTAACCCAAATACAAACGTATTTGCTCGCAACCAGAAGCATAACAATTTGCAGAGAGACAGCTTACATTCCGAAAAAGTAATAGATGGGACACTGGTATCCTGAGGCACCAATGTTTATTAATTGAAAATAATTTAAATCATGGCTTATTAGTGTGTTGGTTATTATGACAAATACAGTACCGTATTTTTCGGACTATAAGCCGCTCCGGAATATAAGTCGCACAGGCCGAAAATGCATAATAAAGAAGGAAAAAAACATATATAAGTTGCATTTTTTGGGGAAATGTATTTGATAAAACCCAACACCAAGAATAGACATTTGAAAGGCAATTTAAAATAAATGAAGAAAGTGTACGTTATATGACGCATAAATAACCAACTGAGAACGTGCCTGGTATGTTACCGTAACATATTATGGTAAGAGTCATTCAAATAACTATAACATATAGAACATGCTATACGCTTACCAAACAATCTGTCACTCCTAATCACTAAATCCGATGAAATCTTATACGTCTAGTCTCTTACGTGAATTAGCTAAATAATATTATTTGATATTTTACGGTAATGTGTTAATAATTTCACACATAAGTCGCTCCTGAGTATAAGTCGCACCCCCGGCCAAACTATGAAAAAAACTGCGACTTATAGTCCGAAAAATACGGTATGTCACATTAGGCTATTTTATGGCTAAACTTGTTTTATATGATTTATTAAAGCATTACAGTTGTTAAATAAATTTAAAAGGACTTTTAATGGCAAAAAATTGTGTAAATGACATAGCTTATTACACACTGCCATTTTGTTGAAGCCATATCCAGGGATAGTCACATGACTGCCACATGACAATCGCTCCAAAAAGTTTCCTGTACGTCACTTAGGGACCTAATAAATTCAAGTCAAGCACGAAGCTGTATAGATATTGTCTTTTTTTTGGACATCTAAAGTGTTGATGACACACGGTTCTTTTGACTTAATTTCTGAGAATCATACTAATTTAGGATGCGTATGATTCTCGGTATATCTATGCATTGGAGTATAAAGATAGAAGTGTTTCTTAGCTTGTAAAATAATAGAGAGAGCAAACATTTACTACATTTTCATCGCCTGTCATTTTTTTCATACACGGCAAATATTGACATACAAACATAAAATGTGCAGATATGATATGTGGCCTCATAAAGTGCATTTATTGCATTTCTAAGTGTCATTAACTTGACGGCGTGCATCTATTCTATACAACCCGCAAGGAAGACATTAAAGATGATACTAGTGTAGTGGATATGATGACAAAGCATGTTCTCATGGTATAAAAGACATTCCAAAATGAAGTATCCGAAAGGAAAGCTAGTGATGTTATCATCTTCAGTGAGGTTAAATGACTGATGAGCTTTCCCTTTCATCAGTACACGCTGCTGTGATTGCCATCAACGAGGCCGTCGACCAGGGCGTCCCAGAGAGCACCATGGCTGCCATGCAAAATCCCAATGCCATGTTGGTCAACCTGGACCGCAACTCCGCCCACCAGTATCACAACATATTATACCAGGCCAAAGGGCAGAAGGTGGCCAACTCACGCAAACGGGTAAGATGTGAAAATGCAGTTAATGGTGTGCAGATGTTTCAAATGACTAAAATTGGAATGGTGACCTGAGGCTCATTTTGTGTAAATAATATGAAGTGCATGTAACCAAGACTGAGGATCAATTGAAGCAATGTCTTGGTTTTATTTAGAAAACTAATTTAATGTTAAACCTGCTGGAGGCACCAAAGAAAGGATAACAGACATTACACTTTGAATATGTTCCTTCAGCAAACATTTTAAATAATCTCTTTTGTGTCTGTAGCAACAGTGGAATGCATCATATTTCAGTATTTAAGATGGTGTCATCTACTTTGCATAATTTGCCATGATGCATATGCATGTACGTTTGTAATTGTTATGAACGAGGGAGACAAAAAGTGAGCAAAAATAACATGAAAAGCAAAACAAATATGTTTACAAATACAAATACAATTTATTCTGTTTGCTTTATAGTGTGTTTTATCTTTGTCACAAGCTAAACAGAGCCGCTTGTGTGTGCTTTTAGATGGGGGTGTCCCCGCAGCAGCATACTATAGAATCCAAAAGTGCCCAATAAAACCAACAAAAGTTGCTATAACTGATACATGGGTTCCAGCATATCACCTTTACTTTCTTTGGGTGGTTTCTTTCCCTGCCATCTGTATGTGTAATATTTTGTCATTAACAGTTAATGTCTGACGAATTTAGGGCCACATAAACACAATGGAATTGAATTGAATGTGTGTTGTGCTTATTCAGCAAATGGAAAATGCAGGCGTTGAGAGAGATATCTACGATGAGCTTCTCACTCAGGCCGAAATCCAAGGAAATGTTAACAAAGTCAATGGTGAGTGGTTTGTCTAGACTCAAACATGTGAGTTTTCCATAGCTGTAGTAAAATGTCAACATTTTCCCAACAGTGCATAACGCCCTTAGTGCTGCTGAACGGGCTTTGCTGAGTGGGGATGAAGATAAGTTGTACGAGGCGCTGAAGGCCCTGGTCATTCAAAACCTGCAGCCCCAAAACAAAGGCTGGTACTTGAAGCAACTCCAGGGTGACCGGGAAAACAAAGAACTGGTATGATCTTTGCTGAGACATTTCCAATTCTTTGTCTGTGTTTTTTCATTTTAATCTCATCCAAACACCGTCTTTATTAGGCATCTGCAGGCCATGCACTGACTAAGGATGAGCTGCAAGCTGGTGTGGACGTTGCTAATGAAATAGCAGAAGGCTCCATGAAGAGTATGAACACATCATATGGTGTAACGTAATGTTGACTTAAGTTCAAGAGGCTTAAAACAATTGTGTGGGTGTGTAGTGTTGAAGGCAGTGGAGCGCATCAATGCTGCCATTAAGGGCGGTGTACCAGAGAAAACTGTGCAGGAGCTGATGAACCCTGATGCTCAGTTGGCTGAAGTCTACCCCAGTGCTGCTGATCTTTACCAGAGAGAGCTGGCCAACCTGCAGCTGCAAAGTACAGAGGTACCTTTCACCAAAACACACATACTTGCACAGAGGTGTACCACGGTGAAAGAAAAGTTGCAAAGCAAAGTTCCCACAGGTGCTAGAAAGTCTATCCATTTTCTACCGCTAGTCCCTTTCGGGGTCGCGGGGGATGCTGGAGCCTAGCCCAGCTGCATTTGGGTGGAAGGCGGGGTACATACTGGACAAATCCACACCTCATCGCAGGGCCAACACAGATAGACAGACAACGTTTACACACATTCTTGCCATATATCTAGCACAGCTGTGAAATTGGATCCTAACTTGATGAAATGTGTATGAACTATGGAATATTTGGGTTGTCTATGTTGCAGGGCTCTCTATCCCACCCAGAGCTTCTTGTTGCCGTTGAGATGTTGTCTTCAGTGGTGCTGATGAATGAGGCCATGGACGTTGGAGACCGAGACACAGTATGGAAACAACTGTCCAGCTCAATCACTGGGCTTAGTAATGTGGAGCCTGAATATGCACAAAGGTCTGTACACACCTCAGGGGTATTATAGTATTATCATGTTGTTACATGGACTGTAGTGCTGTGCCCCTGTGGAAATCAGGTACATGGATGAGTTGATACGTCTTAAGGCAGCAGCCCGAGAGGATGGTTGCGATTATCTCACCTGGAATGACATTCAAGCATGTGTTGATCAGGTCAACATGACTGTGCAAGAGGAACATGAACGTAAGACATACACACACAGGCCTGTTGGGAATTGACTGTGCCAACATTCTATGGACAGTACTGTATACTGTGAACGGTATAGTTCCAAATTTTAAAAAGTAGATTTGTGTATGCTAGGTATTGCAGCTATTGGATTGATCAATGAGTCACTGGATGAAGGGGATCCCATGAAGACTTTGGCCATGTTGCAGAATCCGTCAGCTAAGCTTACAGCTGTAGACCCATCTGTGGCTCAGCACTACCATGACAAACTGCTGGAGGCCCGAAGGGAGAAGGCTCACGTAAGACAACTATAAACATGCTCAGAATAAGCACAACATTGCCAGAAAAAGTTGCATTTTAGCAAACAAACCACCTCCAGAGTGCTTGATGGTCTATTAGAGACGTATTCATATAAATACATTAAAAACAGTGAAATGTCTCAAAAGATAGAAATGTTTGAAAATTCTAAAAATTTAGCTGTTTGCCCACAATGTTAGATTTGTCGTTCGCCTGCCTTCCTTCCAGGTTTAGGGTTAAGCTACCACTCAATGACAGTGTGAATGGTTACTGAATGGCCATTTGACTATATGTGTGAGCTGTGATGTGACTGGCTACCAGTCCAGGATGTAGTCCGCCTTTCGCCTAGCTGGGAAAGGCTCCAGCTCACCCGTGGATTAGTGAGAGAAAATGACCTAATTATGCAATAAATATTAATTACAACCACAACAATTTCGATCAGCCACTGCGTCAATCCATTACTGCATGGGTGTCAAACTCTGGCCCGCCTTGAGGCGATATCAAATTAACACTAGAGCTGGCCCGCCGATTATATACAGCGGCGGTGCCGCGGTATCACCGCATTCACCGCTAATTCTCATACTTGCCAACCCTCCCGGGAGACTCCCAAATTTCAGTGCCCCTCCCGAAAATCGTCACGTCCGCTTTTTATCCAGTCCAACGAGTGCTGGCCCAGTCACATAATATGTGCGGCTTCTGCAAGCACACATAAGTGAATGCAACGCATACTTGATCAACAGCGATACAGGTTACACTGAGGGTGGCTGTATAAACAACTTTAACACTGTTAGAAATATACGCCACACTGTGAACCCACACCAAACAAGAATGACAAACACATTTCGGGAGAACATCCGCACCGTAACACAACATAAACACAACAGAACAAATACCCAGAACCCTTTGCAGCACTAACTCTTCCGGGATGCTACAAGGTGTATGTGTGTGGGGGGGGGCGGGGTTCGGTGGTAGCGGGGGTGTATTTTGTAGCGTCCCGGAAGAGTTAGTGCTTCTCTTCCGGGACGCACATATCTTGTGACTGGGCCGGCACGTTGTTAGAATGGATGAAAAGCGGACGTGACGACAGCTCATAGAGGACGTTAAAGGCAGTGCCTTTAAGGCACGCCCCCAAGACTGTGGTCCGGGTGGACTATGAGATATAATGACTGATGAACACCTTCGTTCGATAATGAAGGTTGCCTCAGCTCAAAGCCTGAGCCCCAACATTAATGAACTAGCATCCAAGAAAAGATGCCAGGTATCTGGCTTGGGCACATCAGATTAGATCAGTGTGTTGCAAACTGAGCAGTTTAAAGTCCTGAATGGTTGGTTTATTTATTGTTATTTTATTTTCAAATTTATTAGCCTGTGGAAAAAATTTATGTTGATATTTACCTCAGAAGGCTGCAAATAGAAAAGAGGCATTACATTTTTATTTAAATTGTATTTGATGTGCCATTGATATTTTTTATTATTGTTATTATTATTTGAAACTCGATTTTGCATGTCACTATAAAGTTATAAGCCTTGCTTGTTCAGTATTCAATGCAAAACTTGTTTGGGTCCCTATTAAAAGGTAATTTTGTTCAACCGTAGCCCGGCTTTGTTCAGTTTTAAATTTTGGCCCACTCTGTATTTGAGTTTGACACCCCTGCATTACTGTAACGTTGAGGAAAAAAATTGTTTTAAAACACCAAAAATCTATCAACTCAATGAACTCACAGTAATGGAAGTTACTTAACTAGACTTAGGTTAACTTAGGTCACCACTTTCACTTCCTTTGCACTTCTTGTCATACAATGCACGGTGACTCCTTGCTGTGATACCTGGCTGTACGGACATAATTCTTGTGTGTACACTGTCTGTAGACTAAACTAAAAGTGTGAGTCACCATGAATGTTTGATCGCAGTGCTTACACACATGTCATGTGCAGCCGTATAACGCAGCACATGATTCAGTCTAATGATGTCATGCTGTCATCATCCCTCCCTTTCACTTCCTGTCACACAGACGGTGCAGATTGTATCAATGCGTGACTTCCATTAGTTTTATTTGTGCAACTAAATATTTTTTTACCATTGAACTATTGCCGACTTATTGGCCAGTGTTGTGTTTTTATTTTGCGAATGCATGCCATATTTGGTATGGAATTCTGCCACAGTAGAAACCATTTCCCCTCTCACAATACTGTTGAATAGCTTCTTAAATACCCTCTATATTTTTCAGAGCTTGGGCGGTGTTGGGTTTGTTTTTGTTCCCCCCAAAATACAAATAAAGGAAGTTGCTTATCTTGGTTGAACATTTAAGGACTGCCCACTTGGTTGCAAATATCAACAGCAGCTTTCATCAACTCTTAAATTAATCATATGAAGAATCACAAAAACCGGGGGAAAAAGTACTCTGAACCCCCATTTGTATGCCTTTTCGACAGGAACTAGCAATCAGGGTTTACTTCCATAAAGGGGCAGAGAGCTAACCGTTACTTTTGATTGGCTAGACCCATGTGCACAGATGCCATCCTCTAGCAGCGACATGTTTAAGAACAGAAGTGTGGTTAGAATAGTTCAAAATAGTATTTTTAAATGGCAAAAGGGTCCAAAAATCAAAGCAAGAGCCGAGGTTTCAGGTAATAGTTGATGTGGGGTCAGATAATAAACCAGACCAACCGGCTGCTGTTTGTTTCTTAATCACTACCTTTGCATGAGTTTTAGACCAGCCCAGAAGCTTTGATTGTGTAGGTTTAGCAGAGACAAACATACAACAGTTCCGGTTGGACTCAGCTGATGAAACAAGCCTCATGAAGTCTAGTTGCTACCATAACAAAGTGACCCGTATTGTATGTAGTTGCCGTGGCCTCAGTTTATCTTGTGCCTTGTTTTCGGTTGTGAGTTTTTAAAACTATATTTAACTTCCCAACCCCCTCTACTTTCACATCCTCTTGTGTGCATGAAAAGTTAGTTTAATGTAGCAAACTTGTATGTGACAGTCGTTGCACCACCCGTTCAGACACCACACCCTAACTGGGTGGTTCCTGTCAGCAGTCGTTATTCACAGTCCGCAAATACTACTTATTTGAAACACCCACTTCAAACATGCGCTAATCAAGTTGCCTTTTATGAAGATAGAGCTTCTTTGACTGATGCTGCAGATGTTAATAGCTGCCTGCCCCCTCCGCCTTAAGATCAGGTATCAGTCTGACTCATCCGCCCCTTCCTCACACACACACCTTCCCTCTTCTGCCCTGCAGCCTAACAAGAAGGGGCAGGACTCAGAGGGAGGGAGAGGGCTGAAAACAAATGAGGTGGCTGTTAGTGCAGATGTGCCCCATATAGAGAAGGAGTCCGCCATCTGGATGCAGTAAAGAGCTACTACAATAAACTGCTGCAATATACAAATCAAATTGCTTACTTTCATCAGTACATTCAATACTTAGGTATCCTTTGCATAATAAATATTTTTGCAGTGTTTGAGTATAGAGCAATAAATGGTTTCAAGTTCCACCCACAGTCAAACATTTTTTTTTTTTTAAGTATACAGGTATATTGCGTGTTTTTACAGTGACAACACTCACCTAGCACTTCATTAAGTACACTTTGATCATGGGTGTTTAAACTTTTTTCAACAAGGCATGCAAATATACTTATTTACATTTTGTGCATCAAATATGCTAAAACCAATCCAATGTAAGTGAAATAAATGCTAAGCTATCTGGACCAAACATACTCATTTTGTGCTTGTGTTAGGCCTCACTTTGGACACCACTGGTCAATTTGTAGCATTATAATGGCAGACAATCAGCTACTTGTATACCTAATGTTATGGCCTGTTGTTGTAGCACCTAATGTGTGTGTGTGTGTTTGTGTTTGTGCACTCTTGACCATACTTTCCAATGTCCATCCAGGAGACACAAGATCCTTCTGCTGTGCTTTGGCTTGATGAGATCCAGGATGCTATTCTGAAGGCTAACCAGGACACAAAAGACGCCTTGCTATGTAGGAACACACTCTTTTGTTCATTCAATTTTTTCTGGGAATATCCCCTTGAGATGCAGCATCCTGTTTTCAAGGGGGTCCCTAAATTTATCTCACATTCATTTTGAAAATTACCAAATGCACACCGTGTATGTGCATTTTATAATAATGCACTTGTGTCAACAGTCTCTCAGTCCATACACGCCATAAATGAAGCGGTGGATAGCGGTGATGCAGCTCAGAGCCTCCCCGCTCTGCGTAACCCTGGCACAGGACTGTATGGGGTCACTTCTGAATGTGCGCAGACGTACCAGAATGACTTGGCCAAAGTCAAAGAAGAGAAGAAGAAAGACGGTGAGGACACAATCTAGGGATGAATGTGGTTAAAAATGTTATAAAAAATGTTTTTCAGCTACTGTATAGATTAGATGAGTTAGTGACTTGTAACCCCTAGTCTATGTCTCATTTTGCACACTTCCTTACTTTGAGTGCATTGTACATTGAAAAGTATATAAAAATACAGTGTGTCCGTCCCCAATGTTGCAGTCAAAATGGTGAGTGTAGTACTGGACAAATTTCACTCTTAACAGTTGCCATTTTAGCAACGTAGCGGGATGAGGGAGGGACTACCAAACAAAAAGTGATGATTGAAGCAGAAAGTACACGTAAGCAGAAACAAGTAAAGCCATAACAAATTCATGTTTATTATTTTATAATCAAGATCACTGCAAAAGTAGATGATGGAGTGAATCCTTTATCCATGTGCGTGTCAACATATTTGGACCGTCTGAAATAAAAATATTAGACATATCGTCTATTCAGCATTTCCATTTTACAATTGTATACCTGTAATTGCTGAATGACTTAAAGGCCTACTGAAATGAAATGTTCTAATTTAAACGGGGATAGCAGGTCCATTCTGTGTCATACTTGATCATTTCGCGATATTGCCATATTTTTGCTGAAAGGATTTAGTAGAGAACATCGACGATAAAGTTTGCAACTTTTGGTCGCTGATAAAAAAGCCTTGCCTGTACCGGAAGTAGCGTGACGTCACAGGTTGAAGAGCTCCTCACATCTGCACATTGTTTACACCAGCAGCGAGAGCGATTCGGACCGAGGAAGCGACGATTACCCTATTAATTTGAGCGAGGATGAAAGATTTGTGGATGAGGAAAGTGAGAGTGAAGGATTAAAGTGCAGTGCAGGACGCCAGGGTGTATATTTTTTCGCTCTGACCGTAACTTAGGTACAAGCTGGCTCATTGAATTCCATACTTTCTCCTTTTTCTATTGTGGATCACAGATTTGTATTTCAAACCACCTCGGATACTATATCCTCTTGAAAATGAGAGTCGAGAACGCGAAATGGACATTCACAGTTACTTTTATCTCCACGACAATACATCGGTGAAGCACTTTAGCTTCGGAGCTAACGTGATAGCATCGTGCTTAACTGCAGATAGAAACAGAAGAAACATGCCCCTGACTGGAAGGATAGACAGAAGATCAACAATACTACTATTACTTCTACTATCAGGAGACACCGAACCAAACCCTGGACCTGTAATCACACGGTTAATGCTGTCCATCCTGGCGAAGCCTAGCAATGCTTTTGCTAACGACGCCATTGAAGCTAACTTAGCTACGGTACCTCGACAGAGCTATGCTAAAAACATTAGCTCTCCACCTACGCCAGCTATCATCTGCTAATCACGACCCGTGCTCACCTGCGTTCCAGCGATCGACGGTGCGACGAAGGACTTCACCCGATCATCTGTGCGGTCGGCGGCTAGCGTCGGATAACGCGTCTGCTATCCAACTCAAAGTCCTCCTGGTTGTGTTGCTGTAGCCAGCCGCTAATACACCGATCCCACCTACAGCTTTCTTCTTTGCTGTCTCCATTGTTCATTAAACAAATTGCAAAAGATTCACCAACACAGATGTCCAGAATACTGTGAAATTTTTCGATGAAAACAGACGCTGTTTGTATTGGGACACAATGGTGTCCCAATACTTCCGTTCAATCCGTGACGTCACGCGCAAACGTCATCATACCGAGACGTTTTCAGCCGGATATTTCCCGGGAAATGTAAATTTGCACTTTATAAGTTAACCCGGCCGTATTGGCATGTGTTGCAATGTTAAGATTTCATCATTGATATATAAACTGTCAGACTGCGTGGTCGGTAGTAGTGGGTTTCAGTAGGCCTTTAATGGGATTATTAAACAAATTAAATCGATTCATTTTGGTATTTGCTGGCGTTTTTTATGTAATTTGTGTTTTGCATAGGAAATATATTAATAATGTAGGAGATATATTAATAATATCTCTCATATGGTAAAGCTATTCAACTGGCGGCCCCGGGGACCAAATCCGGCCGGGCAATGACACCATACCGGCCCATAATTTCAGCTCAAAACTTGGGACACAAATAATTTTGTTGCAAATTGTCTAAATCACATCAGTGGTACTTGTGTATTGAGGAACTTGGACCACTGTAAACTTACTGGCAGATCCTTGCGTTGACATTTAAACTTTGCAAGCAAACATAGAACACTGAGGTCCAAACTTATCATTTAGGTTATTCAACTGGTTCAGTTAAAAAAAATTGTGAGAAACTCATATTTTTACATCAGATTCTTAAAAACAGCACTCTGGTGAGTACTGTCATAGAGATGATCTTTGACTACCTTTTTTGAAGAAGGTCCTTAAAAACAGCAGAACGCTCCTGTAACAAAATAAATCAACCAAAATTAAATGTCTACTGTAGCAGACGCTGGTTCTCTGTAATATACAAAATAGGACTAATAATGAAGGGTCCTTAGTTTTCTGGAAATGTGGCCCCCAAAACAAATCAGTTGAAATTCCCTGTCATATGGTGCTATTAAAAAAACGTCTTGCAATGTGCATTTTCTTGCATCTGGATTATTCCAGATGCACCATCACAACACCCCAGTCTCCCATAGCATATCTTCGGCGTGCTTGAAATAGGCTCTGTTGTCGAGATCACGCTTCTATATAGCACAGAAAAGATGGTACACAATATTAATTTATGTACTGCAATTTTGCATTATATGATTATGGGTGAGCAGTAAAAGAGTGTCCCATGGGCACACGTAAAACTCTTATTTAAAAAGGGTCGTCTGCACCGCTTTTGCTTTTTTTATCAAATGATATCAATAATACACATACTTTTATAGTTTGCACACACTATTTACATGTGTTATTTGGGATATTTGTAGATCAGGCCTAGAGTGTACACAGTATACTTACTGAAGTGTATTGGAAGTATTCGATTTGAGACACAATGCTATTCTTCAGTCTGAATACTTTAAAAGGTGGTACCAGGTAGTAACTGATGTGTTGGGTTGACTAGTCCTGATTTACACCTACAGTAGACTCTGCGTTTAATGTCCCACAGAATCTTCAAACCTATTTAAGTCGACCCCGTTTAAATTCAACCAACTGATCAATACCCGCTCCACTGTGCTCGTCTTGCTACTAGCAAGTGCTCGTTTAAGCTGACGTCAACATTAATGGTCGACCACTTTTATTGACATTGAGATCGAGACCAAAATGGGAAATGTGTGTCATTCATCATGTTCTCATGATCGTTATTGCAAAAGCAGAATTACCAAAATTGTCAAAATAAATAAAAACAAAAAAGATGTGAAACTGCAACCTTCAAAGCTTTGACATAGGACCAATGCAGCCATTTAAAGTTTGCAAAGTGGAGGAAAATTATGTCACCAAACTGCTTTAGGTTGAAAAATCCTGTATTATCGCTCATTCTCACACGTTTCTAGCCAAATTAAGTACAAAAGTAAATGTGAAAGTAAGGGCTATTTTTGCTAATGTTGTCAAACAGCTTGTGTTGATGGGAGTCGGCCAATCTGAGGGATGTTGAGTAAAACCAGTTCCACTCTGGACATAAGAGAGTGTGTCTGGAAATGTTGACATATTCATCCGAAAGAACATTTGTGTGATCAGCCACTGAGGTTCTCGCCAGGGCGTACTGTACTAATTGAATTTTTTCATATTTTCATTTTGCTCTCTGCGGTGATGTTCAGGTGATAACGGGAGTGATTGGGTACAGCACTGGGTGAAGGGTGGACACAACTACTTTTACAACATGAATACAAAGGAGGGTACCTGGGAGGAACCAGTGGGCTTCCTACAAAACAACACTCAACTCAACAAGGAAGACATTCAGGTATCTTCCTCTAACTGTGCAGCTCCGCATAATACCAGCTGTCTAATACTCACTTTTTTCCTGATCCGCCTCAGTCTGTTGTTTCGGGGGTGACGACAGCTTACAATCGAGAGCAGCTATGGTTGGCGAATGAGAGTCTCATCACCAAGCTGCAAGCCCGTTGCCGTGGCTACCTGGTGAGGAAAGCCCTAAAAGAGAGGATGCATTTCCTAAAATCTCAAGAGCCAGCTGTTACACGCATACAGGTAAGAAAGACGGGATCATGTAAGGCTCTCACAGATTGCTCAAAATACAACATCAGAGCACAAAATGCTCTATACTGTACTTTTTAATCATTTATTTAAGGCCGTAGTTGCAGTAGGCTATCTGCCACAATTCCCCCTGCCTCTCCCGGCCCCCCAGTGGCCTGCGCTCACACTGAGCAACCCAACCAGGGCCCGTTTGCTTGTCCTCATGGCCGTAACTACCATTGAGGACACCGAGGTCATGCCCTCTGTATTTGTTTTAAGTGACAAAAAGAAGATAACTGACTGCAAATGTACTTTGGGTTGGACATCGTCTGCTCTGTACTGTAGAGTGCCTACATCACCATGCGGTGGATCATCGTGTCACAATATACGATCTATGGTCGTGAACAGCCGGCTACAACTCCAGCTAAATAACACAATGAAGTACACTTTTACTATAATCATCATCAGATCCGAAATGTTTTGGTTTCATTTGAATGAAATTGATGTGAAACTCTTAAATGGATGCTCCTCTTGGACCAGCAATTTCTGACCTCTGTATTTGTCAAATTCTAGTTACGGCCCTGCTTGTCCCATTACTTTACTGCGATTTGCCTGATTTTGTGGATTTTTTATTTTTATTTCGAGTGATTCGGATTATTTCTACTGTGAAAGTTGCCGGCTGTTATTAATTACCTGCGAGATATTTCGATGGCATGTCTTTAATATGCACACAAATGTAGTCGTGCATTACCTAGCATGCTTTGGGTTTAAATTTTGAATTATTTAGAGTCTTTAGATTGTATTCATGTTATAAATTGTTAGTTATCATTGATAAAATGTGAGGAGTGATTGCATTCCTGTCATTGTGATTCAGCTACATACAGATTCAGTTACTTCAAACTAAATTAAATCAAACTTTATTTATATAGCACTTTTCATACACTTGCAAGTGGCAAACCAAAAAAAGAAAAAGAAAGAAGAGAAGAAAACAAACACATACAAATGCACACACACACACACTCTCACACAGCACTATTGATAATAACAAAACATGGTATGACACTGAAAATTAAAGAAAAACGCCACCTTTGATGGCATCCACACTGGAGAATAACTTAAATTAACGCCATCTAAAAATAGTATGAAACATACTATAAAATATAAGTACAAATAAAATATAAACATTAATAAGTTAAAAAAAATGTAACATTGAGAGAATAATAGTATTAATAAATAAAACAGAATACAACACAAAAGTAAAAAATAATATTAAAATAAAACTTGAGGCATGGATCTTATTTTTTTACTGAGAATAGTGAACATTATTTGAAAATATGTAAATCTTAAAACAAATGGGATGGTCTAAAAGTTGTAACGTTGAAATTCTGGTTCCTACTTTATATATCAATATAGATCAATACAGTCTGCAGGGATACAGTCCGTAAGCACACATGATTGTATTTTTTTATGACAAAATAAAAATAAAAATAAAAATCCCTCTCCTGGGATTATCCGTTACCGTCTAATAATCTGTTTTTGTATGAGAGGGGGGCAAAAAAGAGAGAGAAGTGGCAGGCCGACTGGTTTAAATCAGAGTTTATTTAAAAGCTAGAGTATTATGATGAGTTTTAATGTGGGACTTAAATGCTTCTACCGAAAAATTCCACTAAGGTAGATCACTGATCATTTTATTCTAGGCTCATTGGAAAGGCCACAAACAAAGGAAGGATTTCAATGAACGGAAGAAGTACCTGGAGGACCATAGTGACGATGCTGTAAAGGTAAAAACATAATTTAAACACAATCAAAAGCAAATATTAAGCAGAAAGATTTACTTTTGTTTCTTTCAGATCCAATCAATGGTTCGGATGCATCAAGCGCGTAAAAAATATAGGGATCGTCTAAAGTACTTCAAAGATCACGTGAGTATACTTTTTATGATTTGTGATTAAAGGCCTACTGAAACCCACTACTACCGACCACGCAGTCTGATAGTTTATATATCAATGATGAAATCTCAACATTGCAACACATGCCAATACGGCCGGGTTAACTTATAAAGTGCAATTTTAAATTTACCGCTAAACTTCCGGTTGGAAACGTCTATGTATGATGACGTATGCGCGTGACGTCAATGGTTGAAACGGAAGTATTCGGACACCATTGAATCCAATACAAAAAGCTCTGTTTTCATCTCAAAATTCCACAGTATTCTGGACATCTGTGTTGGTGAATCTTTTGCAATTTGTTTAATGAACAATGAAGACTGCAAAGAAGAAAGTTGTAGGTGGGATCGGTGTATTAGCGGCTGGCTGCAGCAACACAAGCAGGAGGACTTTGACTTGGATAGCAGACGCGCTATCCGACGTTAGCCGCCGACCGCACGGATGATCGGGTGAAGTCCTTCGTCGCTCCGTCGATCGCTGGAACGCAGGTGAGCACGGGTGTTGATGAGCAGATGAGGGCTGGCTGGCGTAGGTGGATAACTAATGTTTTCAGCATAGCTATGTGAGGTCCCGTTGCTAAGTTATCTTCAATGGCGTCGTTAGCATTCGCCAGGCTGGAAAGCATTAACCGTGTAGTTACAGGTCCATGGTTTAACAGTATTGTTGATTTTCTTTTCTGTCTACCCTTCCAGTCAGGGGCTTATTTCTTTTGTTTCTATATGCAGTTAAGCCCGATGCTATCACGTTAGCTCCGTAGCTAAAGTGTTTTGCCGATGTATTGTCGTGGAGATAAAAGTCACTGTGAATATTCATTTCGCGTGCTCGACTCTCATTTTCAAGAGGATATAGTATCCGAGGTGGTTTAAAATACAAATCCGTCATCCACAATTGAAAAAGGAGAGAGTGTGGAATCCAATGAGCCAGCTTGTACCTAAGTTACGGTCAGAGCGAAAAAAGATGCGTCCTGCACTGCACTCTAGTCCTTCACTCTCACGCTCCTCATCCACGAATCTTTCATCCTGGCTCAAATTAATGGTCACGACGGCAACGGAAGTATTCGTACCCAATGTGTCACCATACAAACTGCTCTGTTTTCATCAAACAATTCCACAGTATTCTGGACATCTGTGTTGGTGAATCTTTTGCAATTTGTTTAATGAACAATGGAGATTTCAAAGAAGAAAGTTGTAGGTGGGATCGGTGTATTAGCGGCTGGCTGTAGCAACACAACAGGAGGACTTACTTGGATAGTAGACGCGCTAGCCGATGCTAGCCGCCAACCGCATCTGTGATCGGGTGATGTCCTTCGTCGCGCCGTCGATCGCTGGAACGCAGGTGAGCATGGGTGTTGATGATCAGATGAGGGCTGGCTGGTGTAGGTGGAGCGCTAATGTTTTTATCATAGCTCTGTGAGGTCCGGTTGCTAAGTTAGCTTCAGCGTCGTTAGCAACAGCATTGTTAAGCTTTGCCAGGCTGAGAATTATTAACCGTGTAGTTACATGTCCATGGTTTAATAGTATTGTTGATCTTCTGTCTATCCTTCCAGTCAGGGATTTATTTATTTTGTTTCTATCTGCATTTGAGCCAGATGCTATCACGTTAGCTCAGTAGCTAAAGAGCTTCGCCGATGTATTGTCGTGGAGATAAAAGTCACTGTGAATGTCCATTTCGCGTTCTCGACTCTCATTTTCAAGAGGATATAGTATCCGAGGTGGTTTAAAATACAAATCCGTGATCCACAATAGAAAAAGGAGAGTGTGTGGAATCCAATGAGACCTTGTACCTAAGTTACGGTCAGAACGAAAAAAGATACACCCTGCACTGCCTCTCTAGTCCTTCACTCTAACGTTCCTCATCCACGAATCTTTCATCCTCGCTCAAATTAATGGGGTAATCGTCGCTTTCTCGGTCCGAATCTCTCTCACTCCATTGTAAACAACGGGGAATTGTGAGGAATTCTTCCTCCTGTGACGTCACGCTACTTCCGGTATAGGCAAGTCTTTTCTCTTATCAGTGTGCCTTATCAGGGTTGATTAGTAGAATTTCTTGCTTTATCAATATATATATATATATATACTGTATGTATATATCAGTGACGTGCAGTCAGTGGAGGCAGGTGAGGTGGGGCCTCACGTGCCATCATGGAAAGAAAAAAAATGTAAAAAGAAAAACAATTAAATTGTTATATGTATCCAGTGATTATACTATAAAGTTATTTTCCATTTAACTTCACCAGTTTTAGATTATTTTTATTCAAAATCGCTGAATTTTCACATTTTCCGTTCAAATACTGAGAAGAGACGGTGCGGTGATCAGCAGCCAGTTGAGGCACGTCACTGCGTTGTGCCTCAACATGGATTGCGGACTCGGCTAACTACTGGCCTGCTGTGCAGTGAGACCGTATTGCTATATGAACTATATTATACATTTCCATAGTTTAGTTAGCTGAGGTATATAATGTACAGTGTATTTTGTCAACAACTGTATGTGTGTAAGTATTTCTTGTGCTGAGCAATCATAAAACGGCTGCAAAAGACGCACTGGCTGAGGCTCGCAGTAATCCCGCCTCCTGGTGGTAGAGAATGCACCCCCTGACGGGAGTGTTATATCAACTAAAGCCACACTTAAACTTTCCACTTGCAAGATTGAATCTATTTAAAAAAGTTATTTAATAAGAAGCCAAAAAGTGCTAAAACAATAATGTTCGTGTTGGAGGAGTTGTGAATGACTGCAGGGCCACAACATTAGGTACACCTACAGACTGCAGCACGGATTTCATATTTCATTCATTCACAACTCCTTCAACATGAACATTATTGTTTTTGCACTTTTTGGCTTCTTATTAAATAACTTTTTTAAATAGATTCAATCTTGCACGTGGAAAGTTTAAGTGTGGGCTTTAGTTGATATAACACTCCCGTCAGGGGGTGCATTCTACGGCGGGGGTGCATTAATCCAGCACAACAGCGGCGCATGGACTTCATTTATAAGTAAAGGTAAGACCATAATAACGTTTTTTTTTTTAAAATGTGCTTTTTTGTGTGCTACAGTTTGTATGTGTAAAGTTAAAGTTAAGTTAAAGTACCAATGATTGTCACACACACACACACACTAGGTGTAATGACATTTGTCCTCTGCATTTGACCCATCCCCTTGTTCACCCCCTGGGAGGTGAGGGGAGCAGCGGGCAGCAGCGGCACCGCGCCCGGGAATAATTTTTGGTGATTTAACCCCCAATTCCAACCCTTGATGCTGAATGCCAAGCAGGGAAGAATGCTGGTATGAGCTTTTAAACATAACCCGTTAACTGCTGCCAATCAAATGGTGAATAAGATACTCTTTAGGGTTCATAAGTTTGTAAATCTGACTGTGATGAAGTCAGTGCCTCACCAGCCATGAACCTCACCGCACGTCACTGGTATATATATTGTATATATATATATATATATATATATATATATATATATATATATATATATATATATATATATATATATATATATATATATATAAATGTATATATATGCCATATTACCGTATATGTCTATACATTAGGGTTGTCCCGATACCAATATTTTGGTACCAAAATGTTTTAAAATAATGGGTACCCCAAAAATGTTTTATTTTTAGCTTTATTTTAACAAAAATATCTTAAGATACATTAAACATACGGCTCTTATTGCACTCAAAGAACAATTTTAAAAGATTAAAATTAAAAGGAACACATTGTTGTTGTTTTTACTGCAGTTAAAGAACAATTTACAATTGTATATATTACATATAGCCTGCCATAAATCTAGGATTAGGTTAGAATAGAATAGAAAGCTTAATGATTTATGGTTGCCAATTTTGGTCTGTGCTTTAAGACAAATACAATACTATGGCTGAAACTACACATATAAGACATGTAGAAGGTAAAACACACATTGTTAAAGATAGAACACAACTTGTAGCAATTTGTTCCAAAATTCAGTAATTTCACTTCCATTAGTTTGCGCTATGTGGGCGGGTTTTACTCTGCTAATATTTCGCATCAAGCCAAACAGCTGTGTGCGCGTCTATGTATATGTATGGGCAAAACAAGAGAGCTGAAACTCATTTTATTGGTCTGGATGATTGTTATTTAAATGTTTACCCAAGTTTGAAGCGCAGGTGGCAAGGCATGTTTTAAAGCACAGCTTGCAGCGTGGCGCTTCCGTGTATAAAGCGATAGTTTTGAAGACCAAATACCTTCATTATGCGCTTCACGCACCCCCTTTATAACCAGTAGAATTGCCTCCTTGTACACTTTGTGAGTGTGCGTGCGCTGACACACTCAACATGCTCCTCCGCTCTGTATGTCACCGCCAAAGTGCCGTTACCGTTTTCAATATATATATATATATATATATACTGTATGGGGTGTGGGGAAAAATGGATTTGAATTCGAATCGCGATTCTCACGTTGTGCGATTCAGAATCGATTCTCATTTTTAAAAAATCGATTTAAAAAAAAAAGAAGTATTTATTTAAAAAAAAATGTTTTTTTGTTTTTTTTTAAATTAATCAATCCAGCAAAACAATACACAGCAATACCATAACAATTCAATCCAATTACAAAACCAAACGTGACCCAGCAACACTCAGAACTGCAATAAACAGAGCAATTGAGAGGAGACACAAACACGACACAGAACAAACCTAAAGTAGTGAAACAAGAATGAATATTATCAACAACAGTATCAATATTAGTTACAATTTCAACATAGCAGTGATTAAAAATCCCTCATTGACATTATCATTAGACATTTATAAAAATAAAAATAAAAGAACAATAGTGTCACAGTGGCTTACACTTGCATAGCATCTCATAAGCTTGACAACACACTGTGTCCAATATTTTCACAAAGATAAAATAAGTCATATTTTTGGTTCATTTAATAGTTAAAACACATTTATCAACTGATTTGCAATCAGTTGATAAAACATTGTCCTTTACAATTATAAAAGCTTTTTACAAAAATCTACTACTCTGCTTGCATGTCAGCAGACTGGGGTAGATCCTGCTGAAATCCTATGTATTTAATAAATAGAGAATCGTTTTGAATTGAGAAAAAGTCGTTTTTGAATCGAGAATCGTGTTGAATTGAAAACATATATATATATTTTTAATCGAATCGTGACCCCAAGAATCGATATTGAATCGAATCGTGGGACACCCAAAAATTCACAGCCCTAATATATATATATATATATATTAACATATACAGGACTGTCTCAGAAAATTATAATATTGTGATAAAGTCCTTTATTTTCTGTAATGCAACTAAAAACAAGGAAATGTCATACATTCTGGATTCATTACACATCAACTGAAATATTGCAAGCCTTTTATTATTTTAATATTGCTGATTATGGCATACAGTTTAAGAAAACTAAAAAATCCCATCTCAAAAAATTAGAACATTTCCTCAGACCAAGTAAAAAATAAAGATTTATAACAGCAAAACAAAATCAAACATTTGAAAATGTCAATTAATGCACTCAGTACTTGGTTGGGAATCCTTTTGCACGGATTACTGCACCATTGCGGCGTGGCATGGAGGCAATCAGCCTGTGGCATTGCTGAGGCGTTATGGATGCCCAGAATGCTTCAGTAGCGGCCTTTAGCTCATTTGCATTATTGGGTCTGGTGTCTTTCAGCTTCTTCTTCACAATACCCCACAAATTCTCTATGGGGTTCAGGTCAGGGGAGTTGGCAGGCCAATCGAGGACAGTAATGCCATGGTCAGTACACCAGTTACTGGTGGTTTTGGCACTGCTGGATCATGCTGGAAAATGAAATCATCATCTCCATAGAGCTTTTCCGCATTGGTGCAGTAATCCGTGCAAAAGGATTCCCAACCAAGTACTGAGTATTGACATTTTCAAATGTTTGATTTTTGTTTTGCTGTTATAAATCTTTATTTTTTACTTGATCTGAGGAAATATTCAAATTTTTGGAGATGGGATTTTTGAGTTTTCTTAAGCTATATGCCATAATCAGCAATATTAAAATAATAAAAGGCTTGCAATATTTCAGTTGATGGGTAATGAATCCAGAATGTATGACATTTTCATGTTTTTTGTTGCATTACAGAAAACAAAGGACTTTATCACAATATTCTAATTTTCTGAGACAGTCCTGTATATACATATATGTAAACTGCCCAAGATCATTTTCATTGCATTGCATTTCAGCAGTTTAATGGAAGTTAACGCATTTACGCTCATCAAAGCTCTGAAAATTATGCTCATGGTTTTCTGGCGCTATATGGTGGTTCAGGGGTGTAATACACCAAAACAATATTTTCATGTTCTTCATTTGTCAAGAATAGCTTCATTTGGTTTTCATGGGGCGGTATAGCTCGGTTGGTAGAGTGGCCGTGCAAGCAACTTGAGGGTTCCAGGTTCGATCCCCGCTTCCGCCATCCTAGTCACTGCCGTTGTGTCCTTGGGCAAGACACTTTACCCACCTGCTCCCAGTGCCACCCACACTGGTTTAAATGTAACTTAGATATTGGGTTTCACTATGTAAAAGCGCTTTGAGTCACTAGAGAAAAGCGCTATATAAATATAATTCACTTCACTTCACTTCATGGAAGAGGCATAGTAATATCCCGTGATTACAGTCTGTTAATAACTTTGCAGGTATATTGGGAGTCAATGAGAAAGAGAAAGCATATACACTTTATGTTTACATCCTATTCTAACAATGTTGCATTCAAAAACACAAAGCAAATTTCATTTTAAAAAAACTTGTGGAAAAACTCTGTGGTGAAATTTCAGACTGCTAACCTTCACACTGAACAATCATATCACATAAGGTACACATGTAATACCGGCTTAAGGCCCTAGAGATGCACAACACATATATTGCCTGTTAAGGCTCTAGGACTGCACAAGGAAGGGTTAGTAACTAAATTTCGATCAATTAGTAAAATGTTTTGCTTGATATTGTTAGATTTGGCATACCTTATTAATTAGCAAATTACTATCCTGATCTGTCATTATTGTAGTTTTGTTGCCGATTTTTGATGGCTTTATTCCATCAAGCTGTATCATTCTTAACCTTTTTGTAGTTCACCAGTACAAAGTGTGACGGTTGTCCGAACTTTTGCGAGACACATCCGCTGACTTTTACTCAATATTCTTTTGAGTTCGATGGAGGAGCGTTGTACTCATTTAGCATCCTTTACCCTTGTGACTTTCATATTGTTTTTTTGTGCGTGACATGGACAATTGATCCGCCTAGTGATAGATGCTCTCACTGCAGATGAAAGATGTGGTGAAGATTCAGGCTTTCATCAGAGCTAACAAGGCCAGGGACGACTACAAGACTCTGAGTAAGATGGAGACAGACCTTTTACCTCATCAGACCTTTAACTTTATGTTTTAGTACCCTTTTGATTTTTCATTGTCTCCTGAACATCTTCACACAGTCAGTGCTGACAATCCTCCGATGGCTGTCGTGAGGAAGTTTGTCCACCTGTTGGATCACAGTGACCAGGACTTTCAGGAAGAGCTGGATTTGATGCGACTCCGCGAGGAGGTGGTCACTAACATCCGCTCCAATCAGCAACTGGAGAATGACCTAAACTTGATGGACATCAAGATCGGTCTGCTGGTGAAGAACAAGATCACCTTGCAGGAGGTAGTGTCCCACAGCAAGAAGCTGACCAAGAAGAACAAGGGTCAGCTGTCCAACATGATGATGATGAACAAACACAGAGGAGGCCTGAAGGCCCTCAGCAAGGAGAAGAGAGTCAAACTGGAAGCTTACCAGCACCTCTTCTACCTATTACAGGTGTTGTTTTTGTACTGTGGTGTGGATTTTAGAATGACCACTTTAATGATATTAAACCCCTTTATTGCCTGTTTTCAGACCAATCCCACATATCTGGCCAAGCTGATTTTCCAGATGCCTCAGAATAAATCAACCAAATTTATGGATTCTGTAATCTTCACCCTGTACAATTACGCCTCAAACCAGAGAGAGGAGTACCTGCTTCTCAAGCTCTTTAAGACAGCCCTGCAGGAAGAGATCAAGTGAGTAACAAACACTAAAAAACATTCAACTGGAGATTGACTTATTTTATGGTCTTTTTCAAGGTTGAACACATCTATACAGGCGGTCCTCGTGTTGCAAACTTCTTAGTTCGTACATACTTGTACAAAGTAAAAAAGAGCAAAAGTTATGTGCTTGTGGCGGAAGAATATGTAGTCATGCGTCGCTAGTCTGAGGGAAGATGTTACTTTTGGTCTTTTTAGTTCACTTTTTCCCTTCATTTTGTCTCCAAAGTTCTTCTGATGGCAGTGTTTAAAAAAAAAGAAATTAGACAAAATTAGACGAATGCTCAGAAAAGAGAAAACATCGGTCCAAGCCGCTTAACCGCCACGACCATCATGCAGGTTAAAGATGGTATCTTTGAACATGTGGAAGGATTTTTTTCTATGACATTTACAGTGATAAGCAGTGTAGTGGTATCATTATTGAAAACTTCCCCACTACCAACAAGCCTACCTTGCAACATACCTTTCTGTGTGCAAGGTAAGGAGTTGTTTCTTTAATTTAAATAATGTATTTAGTATTTTTATTAATGTATTGTATTCTCTGTACATTGAGAGTAACAACTGATCATTGTTTATTCGATTTGATTGATTGGCTCCTTTATATTCGTTTTGGGCGATACGAAAAATGTTTGTATCAATCCAATACCATAACATGTGTCACAGCTCAGTCACTGTTAGAACTCCGGATTCAAAGATGTGAGGCAAGGTTAAACAAAAAGTGCAGTTCTTTAATAATTATAATAGTCCAAACAAAAGGAGATGGGGTAAAAGTGCACACCATAAAAATATAGTCCACGATGGAGCTTCCTGCAGTCGGTGAGGAAACTGCCAGGACTCACTGGGAATGGTTTTAGTCCACAAAAGGAAAACTCTCTAAGTCCGGAAAGGAGATGAAAGAAAATAGAGGTTTAGAGGAAAAAAATCACAACGTACCCGCAGCAGATACGAGGGAGCTGGGTAGGAGACGTGAAAGCACAAGAAGCAATACACCAGTAAGGAAAAGCTGACTGTGAGCAAAGAATATAACAACAGGGGCAGGTTTGGTCATACTGATAATTAAAACATTCCTGATCATTAAATAGTTACGTTCTATATCACAATCATGAATACACAAAAACACAGGATTGCGGTTTAACAATATTAACAATTTTTCTAAAATAATTTGCAACTAATGGATCTGAATTAAAGCATTATGTCTTCTTGTATCTAGGGACCTATTTTCTGAGTTTGTAAACAATAACAGAAACGACAAAATATTTTTTGATGGTAAACAATATCGACCTAATCACTCTGGTATCGACCTGATGCTATAATACTTGGTATGATTACTGTTTATATTTGTATTGATTCGCCCACCTTCGCTTGAGGACAGCATATCCTCCGTTACTTGTAAGAAACATAGTTTATTTGCCGCTATGGAGGCGAAGAATGGGATTACTAACTTAGAAGTGGCTTTGCACTGTGGAGGGACATTAGCCACTAGCAAGAATGCTACACTGCTTTGAGGATGCGTTTGTTTGCTTGTCGCTGTCAAATTTGCGGGATACAACTACAGTAGAATATGTCATCTACATGCACTGTCACGATATAATGATAGTTGGCCAAATTTCAATCAATCAATCGATGTTTACTTATATAGCCCTAAATCACGAGTGTCTCAAAGGCCTGCACAAGCCACAACGACATCCTCGGCTCAGATCCCACATCAGGGCCCAACCCAATGGGATAACAATGAGAAACCTTGGAGGGGACCGCAGATGTGGGGACCCCCCCTGAGCGACAGGTGCAATGGACGTCAAGTGGACGTTTATAAAATTTATATCATATATCATCTATATCGCGCAACCATATTTAAAGGTATAATTTCCGACTTACAATTAAACTGGACTTACATCGCCGTCGTAAGGACGGAACTCATACGCGGACCGAGGACCACCTGTAATCAACATAAATGTTAAAGAGGAAAATGTGGTAAATAACACCATGATGAGTGTTATTTTAGAAGTAAATCGTGCAGAAAAAAAGAATTTGTGTTTTACCACAACATCTTTATCAAGACATGTCCTGTAAAAACATGTAATATAATATTTGGAATCCATCAACTGTCATCAGGTCAAAAGTTGACCAGATTAAGGAGGTTGTCACCGGAAACCCTACTGTCATCAAGATGGTGGTGAGCTTCCACCGTGGAGCGCGAGGCCAGAATGCGTTAAGACAGATCTTGGCGCCGGTTGTCAAGGACATCATGGATGACAAGACGCTGAACATCAAGACTGACCCAGTGGACATCTACAAGAGTTGGGTCAACCAGATGGAAACGCAAACTGGGGAAGCCAGGTGAGCGAGATAGCTTTATGGAGAAATCTAAAAAAATATGTTGGTGGTGCCATCTTTAATATTTCTATGGACACTACATCTAACTATATACAATGTAATTGCTTCATTGTTTGAGTTATTTTGAAATAACTTATTAATAGGAATAATTTACCCAGCATATGTTTTATATTTTTACAATGTCGTTTTCCTTTGGGTGTATTATTCGAACAGTACACTGTTTAAACCAATTTTGGAAAGGTGCATTGTTTTTCCTCTTGCGCCTATAGAGGATATGAGTCCAAAGTACAGCCCAGAGGCTATTTGTAGCCAGTGTTCATTTTTTATTGTACCTCTGCATATTTTAAACACCTCAGATTTACAGTTCAATTATTATATGTTTTATGTAACAAAAAGCTAAAACATTTTTAATTGACTTTTTCTCATAAAATATGTTTAACTGAATTGCATATTTGCACCTTTATTGAATAGGTTTTAGCATTTAATTAAGTAAGCAAAAGGTGAAAAATATCAAACTACAAAAGCACTCGGAGAATACTCTCCTCACTTAGTCAGGCCCTATCGCCTGATACTGAATCCAGACAGTGATCCGGATCACCCCTAAAATCGAATCAAGTGTTCATTAACCAGTTTGTGATATTTCCTGAAAGTTTAATCAAAATCTATCCGTAACTTTTCACATCCATAACGGAATTAAATTAAGAGAGCGAACCCTTTTGTCAGTCATCCTCTCTCTTTGTCCCACTGGGTGGAGGCGGGGACGGTTACGTATGCGCACAGAAAAATAGGACTTTGTGAAATAAACTTACGTTAACATAGTTAAAATGATTCGGATCATCACTTGTTTTTTTATCCCATTTGGGACATTCCTGAAAGTTTCATGAAAATCCGCCTATAGCTTTTATTTCGCTTACAACCGGTAACATACTTTATCAACGTTTCAATACCCCTGCTCTACATTGTTTTATCCTAATAAAATAATCATCTCAGTTTTAACCACTTCTAGTTACGTTATTGATATTTTCTAGTACAAAATGTTTTCCTTAGAAGGGCATTTATAAAAAAAAAAAGAAAACAGGAAGAATATGGGTGGCTGCTATTAAAGTATATTATACTTTACCTTTTTGTTAATTAAACATGCTATCAATCAAAAGTCGTTTGATATCCTATAAAGTTAAATAGCATAAATTAAAATAAATCAATAAATAAAATATTTAATATAATATAAATTTGTGTTATTTAAATTACAGTAGAACCCACTTAATTTGGTCCCGTTTATGTCAACAACCCTCTAATGTCAACCAACTCAAGTCTCGATTCCCAGTGTTGATATTACATAAAGTGACTGTTTAGGTCAGGGGTCTCAAACTCAATTTACCTGGGGGCCACTGGATGCAGAAACTGGGTGAGGCTGGGCCGCAAGAAAAGATTTCTTAAAAAAAATCTAACATGCACTTTTTAATGAATTCACCTTCTTTGAATGGCTTTCCCGCCCTAGCAACCATCTCACTCACCATGTAGCTAGCTTTGACTGCTGCATCGCTCTTTTCGCTTGCTTTCTTGACGAAATCTTGTTGCCTCAGTAGACTGGTTTTAAAATTTGCAACCCGGTTCACTCTCTTATCTCCCTGGTATTTTGCATACTCTTCAGCATGTCTAGTTGTATAATGACGTTTCAAATTGTATTCCTTGTGCACCGCAACTTTCTCTGTATCAACTACAGAAAAGAGCTATAAGGATTATTCATGAAGTAGATTACTTAGAACACACTAACATATTATTTATTAATTCGGGTTTATTGAAATTACAGGAGCTAGTAAAGTTACAGACATTATGTGTCATGTTTAAGGCTAAAAGTAAAACATTACCAGCAAATTTACAAAAAATGTTTGTTATCACTTCTGAGAATGAAGAGCATAGAAGAAAAGTTCATTTCCAACATCAGTATTCAAGGACAACTTTAAAACACATGTGCATATCAGTGGTGGGGTTTAAACTATGGAATTCTCTTTACAATGAGATAAAAGATTGTAAAAATATATTCCAATTGAAAAAATATATAAAGACAGAACAATAAGATCATATGGACAGCCATAAGTGTTTACATTTTGCTTTATATTTATTATTTTACTTATTTTTTGCCTGGTTTTGTATTTGTTTTGTATCATCCCGTGAGGTGTATATTACTTATTTTGTTTTTTTGTTCGGTTTGTACTTCATGAAGTTTTGCACTTCTTGTGTTTTTTTGTGTTTTTTTGTTTGTTTTCGTTATATTTGGATGTAATTGTTGGTTTATATATCATTAAGTAAGACTACGTATTATGTTGAAGGGGGCAGAAAAATATAAGATTTTTCTTCATCCTGCTCCTTCTCAGGCATTGGTGTGTAAATGTATAATTGAATAATTGAGGTATAATTGTTTATCGATCAAAGATGCACATCAATGAAGGAGATAAATAAAAATGAAATGAGCTGCCACCTTACCGTGGTAGAGGAGTTTACGTGTCTCAATGATCTTAGGAGCTATGTTGTACGGGGGCTTCCATGCCCCCTGGTAGGGTCTCCCAAGACATTCAGGTCCTAGGTGAGGGATCAGACAAAGAGCAGCTCGAAGACTTCTATGGAAATACAAGAACCGAGACTCAGATTTCCCTCGCCCGGACGCGGGTCACCGGGGCCCCCCTCTGGAGCCAGGCCCGGAGTTGGGGCACGACGGCGAGCGCCTGGTGGCCGGCCTGTCCCCATGGGGCCCGGCCGGGCACAGCCCGAAGAGGCAACGTGGGTCCCCCCTCCAATGGGCTCACCACCCATAGCAGGGGCCATAGAGGTCGGGTGCAATGTGAGCTGGGCGGCAGCCGAAGGCAGGGCACTTGGCGGTCCGATCCTCGGCTACAGAAGCTAGCTCTTGTGGAACGTCACCTCGCTGGGGGGGAAGGAGCCTGAGCTAGCTCTTGGGACGTGGAACGTCACCTCGCTGGGGGGGAAGGAGCCTGAGCTAGTGCGCGAGGTGGAGAAGTTCCGGCTAGACATAGTCGGACTCACTTCGACGCACAGATAGGGCTCTGGAACCAGTTCTCTCGAGAGGGGATGGACTCTCTTCCACTCTGGCGTTGCCGGCAGTGAGAGGCGACGGGCTGGGGTGGCAATTCTTGTTGCCCCCTGGCTCAGAACCTGCATGTTGGAGTTCAACCCGGTGGACGAGAGGGTAGCTTCCCTCCGCCTTCGGGTGGGGGGACGGGTCCTGACTGTTGTTTGCGCTTACGCGCCAAACAGCAGCTCAGAGTACCCACCCTTTTTGGATTCACTCGAGGGAGTACTTGAGGGTGCTCCCCCGGGTGATTCCCTCGTTCTACTGGGGGACTTCAACGCTCATATTGGCAACGACAGTGAAACCTGGAGAGGCGTGATTAGTAAGAATGGCCGCCCGGATCTGAACCCGAGTGGTGTGTTGTTATTGGACTTTTGTGCCCGTCACGGATTGTCCATAACGAACACCATGTTCAAGCATAAGGGTGTCCATATGTGAACTTGGCACCAGGACACCCTGGCGGTGAGGGATGCCGTCAAGCTGAAGAAGGAGTCCTATCGGGTTCTTTTGGCTCATAGGACTCCTGAGGCAGCGGACAGGTACCGACAGGCCAAGCGGTGTGCGGCTTCAGCGGTCGCGGAGGCAAAAACTCGGACATGGGAAGAGTTCGGGGAAGCCATGGAAAACGACTTCCGGACGGCTTCGAAGCGATTCTGGACCACCATCCGCCGCCTCAGGAAGGGGAAGCAGTGCACTATCAACACCGTGTATGGTGAGGATGGTGTTCTGCTGACCTCGACTGCGAATGTTGGGGATCGGTGGAGGGAATACTTCGAAGACCTCCTCAATCCCACCAACACGTCTTCCTATGAGGAAGCAGTTCCTGGGGAATCTGTGGTGGGCTCTCCTATTTCTGGGGCTGAGGTTGCTGAGGTAGTTAAAAAGCTCCTCGGTGGCAGGGCCCCGGGGGTGGATGAGATCCGCCCGGAGTTCCTTAAGGCTCTGGATGCTGTGGGGCTGTCTTGGTTGACAAGACTCTGCAGCATCGCGTGGACATCGGGGGCGGTACCTCTGGATTGGCAGACCGGGGTGGTGGTTCCTCTCTTTAAAAAGGGGAACCGGAGGGTGTGTTCTAACTATCGGGGGATCACACTCCTCAGCCTTCTCGGTAAGGTCTATTCAGGTGTACTGGAGAGGAGGCTACGCCGGATAGTCGAACCTCGGATTCAGGAGGAACAGTGTGGTTTTCGTCCTGGTCGTGGAACTGTGGACCAGCTCTATACTCTCGGCAGGGTCCTTGAGGGTGCATGGGAGTTTGCCCAACCAGTCTACATGTGCTTTGTGGACTTGGAAAAGGCATTCGACCGTGTCCCTCGGGAAGTCCTGTGGGGAGTGCTCAGAGAGTATGGGGTATCGGACTGTCTGATTGTGGCGGTCCGCTCCCTGTATGATCAGTGTCAGAGCTTGGTCCACATTGCCGGCAGTAAGTCGGACACGTTTCCAGTGAGGGTTGGACTCCGCCAAGGCTGCCCTTTGTCACCGATTCTGTTCATAACTTTTATGGACAGAATTTCTAGGCGCAGTCAAGGCGTTGAGGGGATCTGGTTTGGTGGCTGCGGGATTAGGTCTCTGCTTTTTGTAGATGATGTGGTCCTGATGGCTTCATCTGGCCAGGATCTTCAGCTCTCACTGGATCGGTTCGCAGCTGAGTGTGAAGCGACTGGGATGAGAATCAGCACCTCCAAGTCCTAGTCCATGGTTCTCGCCCGTAAAAGGGTGGAGTGCCATCTCCAGGTTGGGGAGGAGATCTTGCCCCAAGTGGAGGAGTTCAAGTACCTCAGAGTCTTGTTCACGAGTGAGGGAAGAGTGGATCGTGAGATCGACAGGCGGATCGGTGCGGCGTCTTCAGTAATGCGGGCGCTGTATCGGTCCGTTGTGGTGAAGAAGGAGCTGAGCCGCAAGGCAAAGCTCTCAATTTACCGGTCGATCTACGTTCCCATCCTCACCTATGGTCATGAGCTTTGGGTTATGACCGAAAGGACAAGATCACGGGTACAAGCGGCCGAAATGAGTTTCCTCCGCCGGGTGGCGGGTCTCTCCCTTACAAATAGGGTGAGAAGCTCTGTCATCCGGGAGGAGCTCAAAGTAAAGCCACTGCTCCTCCACATCGAGAGGAGCCAGATGAGGTGGTTCGGGCATCTGGTCAGGATGCCACCCGAACGCCTCCCTAGGGAGGTGTTTAGGGCACGTCCGACCGGTAGGAGGCCACGGGGAAGACCCAGGACACGTTGGGAAGACTATGTCTCCTGGCTGGCCTGGGAACGCCTCGGGATCCCCCGGGAAGAGCTAGACGAAGTGGCTGGGGAGAGGGAAGTCTGGGCTTCCCTGCTTAGGCTGCTGCCCCCGCAACCTGACCTCGGATAAGCGGAAGAAGATGGATGGATGGATGGATGGATGGATGGATGGATGGATGGATGGAAATGAAATGAAATAAGACACGTCGGGGTGCCCCTGTGCTCAACAAAGAAATATTGCATCAAAAATCGTCTCTGTCTGGAGCCAACGGGGGGGGGGGGGGGGGGGGGGGTTGGCTCGCCGTGGAGTTTACAGTTACGGTAGCACAATTAGCCCCGAACGGGCTAACATCACCACTAACGTGTTACACGTCTGATTCGCCCAGCGACTCTCTGTCGGAGTATCAGCGCTGGGGTCCAGTGCACCACACTTTTGTATTGTCGCTCGGTCCTTCGGCGGAGTGCTTTGGAAGCTACCGGACCGCTTGCCTTCCCCGCCCGGACTGTTTACAACGGGGGCGGGAGCGAGCATGCGGGCGAGCGAGGGAGGGAGGGAGGGAGGAAGAGCGTGTGCGGGTGTCGTGGAAAAGCGGCAAAATGTTTCTCTGCTTGCATCACGCAAGTGACGTCAATGCATACTTGCCAACCTTGAGACCTCCGAATTCGGGAGCTGGGGGGGGTGGGGGGGGGTTGAGGTGTGTGTGGGGGGGTTGGGAGGAGGCGGGGTTGAGGGTAGGGGCGGGTGTTTTTGTAGCCATGAAGAGTTAGGGCTGCAAAGGATTCTGGGTATTTGTTCTGTTGTGTTTATGTTGTGTTTAGCTGCAGATGTTCTCCCGAAATGTGTTTGTCATTCTTGTTTGGTGTGGGTTCATAGTGTGGCGCATATTTGTAACAGTGTTAAAAAATAAATAAAATAAAATATGACCACCCTCAGTGTGATATGTATGGCTGTTCTTCAAGTATGTCTTGCAATAACTTGCGTTTGTCTGCAGAAGCCTCATGCAACATGGGTCTGGGCCGGCACGCTGTTAGTATGGAGTAAAAGATGATGCGGTGACAGTTTCTAGAAAGGCAGTGCAATCACAGCACACCCTCGACATTGTTGAGAGCCTTATTCCACATAACCCAATCATGGTAGATTATTCCACACCATGATTGGTAGATTTCTTCAGCTCCGCACACAACGCTGTCAAGCGCCATTCATTTAAAACTCGCGGGCCACACTAACATTAAACTTTCATATTAAGGTGGGGGCCGCAAAACAACGTCTCGCGGGCCGCAATTGGCCCGCGGGCCGCGTGTTAACATACATTTCTATGAAAAAATATAAGTAGACATGTGTTGTAGTATTGTGGTCCTAATTACTGCTAAGCTTAGTGAAACACCAAAGGTGACATAACTACTGTTTAATTATTGTGCATATGTGAAAGAAAGCTTTATTGTCATTGTACTCTGAACGTTCAATGACATTACCGCATCGGTTCTGTTAGATGACAGTATGAAATATTATATGTTAACTCAAGAATCAAAATAAAAATATGCACAAATAAAGGAAAACCTTGTCAAAAAACTGACACAGGTTAAAAAAGCCTTTATTATCACCCATTCTGCTTATGTCTGTGGCCAAAGTAGAAGTGCAGTGGCTACTTTCAATTACACTAACTGTATGTTTACAACCACTTATGTCGATCTGAGTCAGCCAGTTCAAAGCACGTCAACATAAACGGGTTCCACTGTAGTATAATTTCTTGTCTTATTACTGTTTACTCAAAATATCTTGTATTTGTTTTTTAGTGTTGCCTTAATTTTTTATTATCTGTGCCATGTTAAATTCTCTATTTATGGCGGCATGGCGTGGTGGATAGAGCAGCCGTGCCAGAAACTTGAGGGTTGCAGGTTCGCTCCCCGCCTCTTGCCATCCAAATCACTGCCGTTGTGTCCTTGGGCAAGACACAAGTCCTTGGCTGCCCCCGGATGATGGGTGGTGGCCGGAAGGGCCGTAGGCGCAAACTGGCAGCCACGCTTCCGTCAGTCTACCCCAGGGCAGCTGTGGCTACAATGTAGCTTACCACCACCTGTGTGAATGTGGAGTGAATAAAGGATGGGTTCCCACTTCTCTGTGAAGCACTTTGAGTGTCTAGAAAAGCGCTATATAAATCTAATCCATTATTACCATTATTATTTGGAATGCTGCAGGCAGTAGACTGTCCCCAGGCCGCATTTTCGACGCCACTGTTCTACTTACTGCTTTAACTTGTTGCTAGGGTCAATTTGATGACTTTAGTAAAGCTGTACTAAATCTCTAAAACCAAAGAGAGATCATCACTAAACGAAGTTCTGTTGTCCACAGCAAACTACCATATGATGTAACACCTGAGCAGGCAATGGCTCATGAAGAAGTCCGGAATAGACTCGAGGCCTCCATCAAGATCATGAAGGCGGTGACGGACAAGTTCCTTTCTGCTATAATCGTCTCAGCAGATAAAATACCGTAAGTACATTTGCTTCATCCCAGCTTTATTGCAACATCAGTTAAAGTGTGTCTGACTGACTCGCACTGTTTGTTAGATACGGGATGCGCTTCATCTCTAAGGTCCTGAAGGACACCCTCCATGAGAAGTTCCCAGATGCTACAGAGGATGAACTGCTTAAGGTCTGCCGACTCTCCATTTTTTTAATGTTACAAAGTGTCTCTTCATCATAATGACATGAATTAAACACAATTATTGTGTCAACACTCTGAAAAGGCCAAGCAGACTGAGAGGGCCCACAGCTCTCTCACTTCAACAGTATATTTTCTTCCACAGCAGGTCTTGAAGCTGTGACCCTTCCCGATTATAAGCTCCACTCTTAAAGACCACTGTTAGCAGCAACTGCTCTTACTCCACGCAAGAATGATACAGTAGCGACATTTATTTTAAACAGTTTTATGTTTTCATCAATAACAATAGAAGCATAAACCGATGTCATCACCAAGAAATGTACAATATTTCGTTAAAGTTTAACCCTAATCTATACTCAGAATTTATTATTGCATTCCATTATGTTTCTGTAATTTTTTTATTATATGTGTAATACTTGTACCACAATTATTTTTATTTTTATTTTATATAGGTATTACAGTAATCCCTAATTAATCGTAGTTACTTGGTTCTGCACCTGGCTGTGATAATTGAATTTTCGCAAAGTAGGAATTATTCATTATAAGAAGAATATTTTCTTAGCTTGAGCATAAAAAAAGTGTTTACGACCTTATAAATACGTTTTTTTTAACATTATGAGAGCCTTCTAGACATGAAATAATACCCACAAAGTCATCTTTATACTTATTTAATCTAATGACACAGTAATGTTGCCTAAGATTGAGCTAACCAGAGGCAAACAATACTGAACAGTGCACTCAGATTTGTTTGGGCCCATCTAATGGCCAATATCAATCAATTAAAGTTTATTTATAAAGGGCTGCACAAACCACATCCGGGCAAAAAAAACCTCAATCCAATGGGAACAATGAGAAAACTTGGAAGGGACCGCAGATGTGGGGACCTCCACACACACATTCTCTTGTTTCTCATCTGTCTTTGCGGCGCAAGCACCAATCCTGCAGCCGTGTGTGTAACTGTGTCAGTTTGCACATACTTTTCAGGGGTTCTAAATAAAAAGCTAAATAGTGCTTGCAAAAGAGTGATGAGTGTTAATAATATATTTGCGTCTTCTCCCTTTATTTTAGGCGTTTTACTAATCAGCATATATTCCGCATAATAATTAAGGCAGAGATGTAAAACGAATTGCATGCCATATTCTGCTCATTTAACAGACACAATCCACTTTGCACATGTTTGGTAGATCAGCTTTACGTGTGCTATCAAGTTTGCAAGTGTGTTAGTACTCGCAAACCTTTAGTAAATCAGGCTGTAAATTGGCAACTCCAATCCATCCTGCAGCTATGTCGTCTTTTCTATCAGATTAGGCGTGTATGAGCTGTGTCGAGAAGCAGAGTTATGATCCATACCAGCTCCCGAGAGTTGTAACGAAAAGCAACAAGCACATTCAGTCCAATCGTAGGAGTGAACAGATATTGCTTATCGTGATGGTTCAAATGTATTTGTGGCCGGCCGCCACAAAGGACACTGACTTGGTTTAGCATATACAATACAAAAAAACATTACTATAACCTGTGTTGCACATAATAAAGTTTTCTGGGGCTTGTCTGTTTGTCAGCTAGTAATTAATGTACCTCAAAACGTTCGTTAAAGATTTCGATAAAACTTTCTGGAAATTTGATCAGCATCACCGTCACCATGTTGTGCCCCGCAGCTTAGCCGTATTGTGTAGCCGTATTGTGCAGCCATTGTAGGGAGGCCTGTCGCATACTCATTGCATTCGCCTCAACATTGCAGACAGTTGCTAACTTTAAAAAGGGAAACTTTCAAGAAATGTCAGCAATGGGATAAGAAACAAGTGATTACATTTTGAGGGTGATCCACATCACCATTTAGAGTCAGGATTTATTTAAAAGATCCTTTACTAGTGGTAGATCCTTGCTGAGGTCTGCGCTCTCCCACTACTTTCTCATGTTTGACATAAAATGTCAATGCCGATAATTGTAGTTTAGACTTGGGTTGCAGGTCCGTTACAATTAAATAACGTAATGAATATTCCGATCTTATTACCGTACATATTTGCAAAACTATTGTATATGCCACCAATTTACAGACAAATGTGACAGTTAGTGTCTAAATTTACATACTTGGAATTAAGCTACTTTATGGCCTTAATCACCCATTCTTGGGTGACCCTAGTTATCCGTTATCATTGTTTTTGCATAGTTGAACAATTGTGGGACACATATTAAGATATTTTGAATCATACAGCCTTACCCACTTGTAAAAAACAATTTTGATTTTGATATTTCAGATCGTGGGGAACCTTCTGTATTACCGTTACATGAACCCAGCCATTGTCGCCCCTGATGCCTTTGACATCATTGAGGTGTCGGCGGGTGGCCAGCTCACCAACGAGCAGCGGCGAAACTTGGGCTCCGTTGCCAAGATGCTGCAGCACGCTGCTTCGAACAAGATGTTCCTTGGAGATAACGCCCACCTGAATCCCATCAATGAATATCTCAGCAATTCTTATCAGAAGTTTAGGTGTTAAATCTTTTTCAAAATTTTTCTAGAATCTGTTGTACCTTTTTGCATGGTTGACATTATCATCTTATTTTCACGCAGGCGCTATTTTTTGACAGCATGCGATGTCCCTTCGCTTGAAGATAAATTTAACGTGGATCAGTACTCTGACCTAGTCAACGTCACCAAACCGGTCATCTACATCTCTATTGGAGAGATTATTAACACTCACACAGTAAGTTTGTATTTACCTCCATCTCTCATATCTTTGTAAAATCCCACCCATTATGTGCTTTAATGCACCATAAACAATATCGCTATCATTCGAATTGATCATTTCTGTCACTTGTCAGTAACGGGTCCACTGTTATTTGCTGCAGCTGCTCCTGGACCATCAGGATGCCATTGCTCCAGAGCACAATGATCCCGTCCATGAGCTGTTGGAGGACCTTGGAGAAGTTCCCACTGTAGAGTCCCTCATCGGTGAGTGAACAGAATAATGCAAAAAGAAAACCCAAACACCTTTCATATACAGTCTTTTCCAGGCTATAGAGCGCACCGGTATATAAGCTGCACTCACTAAATTTTAGAAGAAAAAAATTGTTTCCATATATTAGCTGCAACGTATATATTCCGCAGATATATACATTGCAAAATGAGTTATTTACACAGAATGATTTTGTAAATTTTTTTTTACATACCTTACTTGTTTCTAAACGGTGCCTGTAACAAGGCAGTTAAACAACTGATCAAACAAAACAGAAAAGTCATTGTCATGGACCCACTAACTGCGTAAAATAGCTCTCCAATCAGCTAAACAGACTCAATAACTCCACAGTGACTTTTTGGTCAATCTATTGAGAAATTTTTAAAACTGATGCAATTCAAAAAGAATCCCATTTTAAGTGAATAATATATAATAAATAACACAGACACTTAAACATGTTAGCATATTACCTAATTCTAATGATGCTATCTTGATTACATTACGATAACGTGTACAAATATGAATGAAAACATTACTATCAAACATGTGACGGTTTAGTAAGAATTAATTGTTTTAGTTATACAAACGTTGCTTGGAGTGATTAATAAAGAAACCATACGAGTAGAAACGCAATGGATGACTAAAAGATGGAATGGCACTTGTACTTCTGGTTCAAGGCACAAAACAGAAGGAAATACTGTGGACTTTTAACCCGCAGCACCTGCAGTGAGCGAACTCGTCCAAAAGATAGCGCCATAGCACAAATAATAACACACATTTTCAGTCTCTGTGTGGCTGTTACTATGTAAGTTAGTTGAACACAAAACATTATGGCCATTCGCGAAGACAAATCCATTGATCAGCCGCACCTTTGTATAAGTTGCGGCTTGTAGTCTGGAAAAAACTGTAAATGTCAGAAGTGAGAGAAAGACAATGATATACATACATCAGTGAAGCCTGCTTAAGTCGACCAACTTATGGTTGCTTAAATCGACATGTATGGCTTTTGTTGACAATTTATTTCTATGAAAAATGGGTCTGTTTATGTCGACATGCATTAAAACCTGCACACATTGACGACCTGTTTAGTGCAAAGTAAGCCTCAAAATAAAAGCATGGCAGAATTAACATATTCTACCGCAGAAAATAACAGCCATTTATTTTATTTGTTTTTAGCTTGTTATCTGCCAGATGAGAGATGTCATTGTAGGCAAGACATTCAACAAAAATACCACAGCAGCTCTGTTAGATGAGAGCATAGAATATATAAAAACACATGAATCACACTGCCATAGGTTCAAAGAAGCTTATGTCTCTGGCCAAAGTTTAGTTTCAGTTTTCGAATCTGGATATGTCAACAACCGCATATGATGACCGCTTATATATTTATTAAACACTTGTTACAGCAGTCATGCTCTATGTGTCAATCAGAATCAAACTCAGAAATACTTAATTTAGCCCAAACAGAGTGGATAATATTGCGTCTGTGAATGAATACTGTAACGTATAGCAATCAACTAAAGTACGGCCAACCCTCTCCTGCTTCCGATTTCTTTGACTAAACGGGCGGCGCAGTACGAAGCCAGGGGGTGCGTGGGATACCATTAACATGCTTTATCAGTATCATGCTTCAAACCCCGCTTTGAAAAGCTGTGCACTAAAAAAAAACAGTAGCCACTAATCCTGACTTACTCATTTTGATAAAAACAAACTAAGTCTGCTCAAATTGTTGTATTAATTTTTGTAGGTTAAAGTGTTTTATATATAGTGCTCCAGAATTATTGTTGCTGATCAATTTGAATTTGTTTTTATTTATCGAGATTCCATCCATCCATTTTCTACCGCTTTTGTTTTTCAGTATCAAGTGGTTCAAGTCGGTCAAAAAATGTCTGGATGGATTTAATTTTTATTGATTTCAGATAAATTGATGCTCTTTAAATCTCTTCTGTTACAGACTAAAAGCAGTGTTAGTCAAGTTGTTTTTTTTTTCTTTAGTGTTAATAAGGATACAGTGTTCTGCAGAGGTGTACAGATGTTATAGACAAATAATTATCCTATAAATAATATTTATTGTCGCGGCGGAGAGTTGGGGGTCTCAAAATGTTTTCTTCTTCCTGGGGAGGACGTAACAGAAAATCATTGAGAAGCAACTACCTACACATAATAAGAATAGAGTAGAACTGTACACAGGCAGACTGCAGACAATGTAATTTCATTGATTGATTATTAACAATCAGGAATGCAACATTATACGCAATGGGGAGTATTATATTTCTTTACTAATATCGGTGATACACAGGTGAAAATCCCCTTCCTCCTGATGACCCAAACAAAGAGCTAATGGGCAAGACTGAGGTGTCGCTAACACTGACAAACAAGTTTGATGTCGCTGGTGAGGCCAATACTGAAGTAGATGCCAAGACCCTCCTGCTCAAGTAAGTTCATACTGTTGGTTGAAGGCTTACATCTTACCTTCATTTAGTTGCTTCCATAAGTGTTTATTTGTCATGTCCCTCTAGCACCAAGAGGCTGATTGTGGATGTGATCCGGTTTCAGCCTGGGGAGACTCTGACTGAGATATTGGACACAACAGCTGGTCCGGAGCAGGTCAGATTACACCAAATATTTGTCTGCTTTTCTGTAACATAACTAGAAATTAACCAAATGACAGACAGCATGTACTTTAGGCTACATGTGCACTGCCACCGTCATCAAAACGGTATTACTGTGGAACCCTGCGTATGTTGAAATGTCTCGGACTGGCTGAATAAACATAAGAAGTTGTTGCTTTAACTGAAACTGTAAGCGAAACTAGCTTTTGCACATTTAATTGTGACTGTGGCAAAAGACACAAACAATTGGTGATAAAGGATGTTTCAACCGATGATCTTTTGTGGACATATAGTGGTGCCTCAACTTATTAGTACTCCAACTTAGAAATATTTTTAGATACCAGCTGTTCGTCTGCTTTTTGTTATGCTTTACGTTGCCAGCATAAATTTGAGTTACGAGCCTAATCTCTGTCGCTAGTTTGCATAGCGAATGTCAGAGTGAACCATGTAAAATCTGCCCTAAAAGATCCAGTCTTCCTTGCTAGCATGAATTTTAGCAGCAATCCAGCATCCACAGCCTTTCTGTTGAAGTAAGCAACGTCCTCCGTTGGCACTGCTCAGGCTTGCTCCTCCACCCACGGCTCGGCTTCTTGTCCACACCTAAAGCTGCTCCTAACGCTGCATGCGGTGTCAGGGTGGTCCGTCACCCCACAGCACTCCAAACTGGTTGTGTCCTATTGTCTGTTCTTGCTGCTGCCCAGCAAAACTAGAAATATCCGCCTTTTCATACTTGCAGGTATCTGGTAGCCAAAGTTATGGTTAGCACTCTCCCAGTCTTAATGACCAGCCTTCCCTCTTTGGGAACTGGGCTAATTGTCAATGTTTGATCTAAAGAGACCGCAAGACGCCAATCAGAACGGACCAAAACGGATTTCGAAGTTCAAAGGATTTCTGTACTTAAAAAATGGAAAAAACTATTCCTTTATATTTGTATGAAAGTTTGTGTCAAAGCAAACAGACGAGTAATTTAAATACTCAGGATATATAAATTAAATGATAACTAAGTAATACATTAAAGGCCTACTAAAACCCACTACTACCGACCACACAGTCTGATAGTTTATATATCAATGATGAAATCTTAACATTGCAACACATGCCAATACGGCCGGGTTAACTTATAAAGTGCAATTTTAAATTTCCCGCTAAACTTCCGGTTGAAAACGTCTATGTATGATGACGTATGCGCGTGACGTCAATGGTTGAAACGGAAGTATTCGGACACCATTGAATCCAATACAAAAAGCTCTGTTTTCATCTCAAAATTCCACAGTCTTCTGGACATCTGTGTTGGTGAATCTTTTGCAATTTGTTTAATGAACAATGAAGACTGCAAAGAAGAAAGTTGTAGGTGGGATCGGTGTATTAGCGGATGGCTGCAGCAACACAAGCAGGAGGACTTTGACTTGGATAGCAGACGCGCTAGCCGCCGACCGCCCGGATGATCGGGTGAAGTCCTTCGTCGCTCCGTCGATCGCTGGAACACAGGTGAGCACGGGTGTTGATGAGCAGATGAGGGCTGGCTGGCGTAGGTGGATAGCTAATGTTTTTAGCATAGTTCTGTGAGGTCCCGTTGCTAAGTTAGCTTCAATGGCGTCGTTAGCAACAGCATTGTTAAGCTTCGCCAGGCTTGAAAGCATTAACCGTGTAGTTACAGGTCCATGGTTTAATAGTATTGTTGATTTTCTGTCTATCCTTCCAGTCAGGGGCTTATTTCTTTTGTTTCTATATGCAGTTAAGCCCGATGCTATCACGTTAGCTCCGTAGCTAAAGTGTTTCGCCGATGTATTGTCGTGGAGATAAAAGTCACTGTGAATGTCCATTTCGCGTTCTCGACTCTCATTTTCAAGAGGATATAGTATCCGAGGTGGTTTAAAATACAAATCCGTGATCCACAAAAAAAAAGGAGAGAGTGTGAGCCAGCTTGTACCTAAGTTACGGTCAGAGCGAAAAAAGATGCGTCCTGCAATGCACTCTAGTCCTTCACTCTCAGGCTCCTCATCCACGAATCTTTCATCCTGGCTCAAATTAATGGGGTAGTCGTCGCTTTCTCTGTCCGAATCGCTCCCGCTGCCGGTGTAAACAATGGGGAAATGTGAGGAGCCTTTCAACCTGTGACGTCACGCTACTTCCGGTACAGGCAAGGCTTTTTTTATCAGCGACCAAAAGTTGCGAACTTTATCGTCGATGTTCTCTACTAAATCCTTTCAGCAAAAATATGGCAATATCGCAAAATGATCAAGTATGACACATAGAATGGATCTGCTATCCCCATTTAAATAAAAAAAAATAATTTCAGTAGGCCTTTAAAAAGAAATTAAATCTGCAACAAATTGTCATTTATATTGGAGAAATACAAAACACAGAGAGCGTGCAAAAAAGGGCTTATAATACATTATTATTACGGGGGTTCATAAATGCAACCTCGCTCGCCATAACTGTCATTGGTGCATATTATGTAAGTCTTCCCACTGCCTTGTTGTTTTGACTGCTGGCTAGCTCTGAAGTGCTATGAGGGATTCTGTTTTGGCTGTTTTGGTCGGCAATAAAGTTTAAAAAGAGCGTCAGACTCGTGCTTCTGTCGAGATGCTACATTACTTACAAGACGTTATTTGCTCAATATAACTCTCAAGCACTTGTTGCATGTGGCTGAGTCTGCATTCATTTAGCAACGATAGCTACTTCTTTTTTTCGGTCTGGTTACTACCACACAATTGCACAATGGCCCTGGGTTTCGGTGCCCATGCCATTTCTTATCTAAGAGCTGGCAGACGCAAAGTTTCTTTGGCCCCAAGAGTCGCCATTCTTTGTTAAGGCACTCGTTTCCGCGGAATGTTAGGCGGGCAAAGGGACTATTTTGTTGCACACAATTTTTGTCCTTAGGATAATCGAGACTGTATACAAAAATGGGGCAACATTCTGTTGAAAAACAGAGCGTCCAAAAACTGAGGTACCACTGTTCTTCAATAATATTTGTCCCAAGTTTTAAACTTAACTCACAGTTCATTAATGGGCTGAATTTGACGCACAGGCATTTAGTTTAGTATTTTCCACACATATTAACATATTTTTACTCATAGGCAAAATTGCGTGCATATATGTTAGGATGTTATGATTATTGATTAGGATGCTTGTGGGTTTTTTTTTTTTAAGGCAACCTAGATACCATACGTCCCACTGTCCTAAAGCAGTCATGCTAGGCTAATTGGAAACTAAATGTTCCTTTGTTGTGGAAGTTCTTCACTTAGGGCCTGATTTATTAAGATCCAAATACCATGCACTAGACAGCAAGGGCAAAAAATTAAATGGTGTGTTCAATGAGTGGGCATGTTGCCTGTGATCGACGAACACAAATTAGGATTTTACCACGGGGACGATCATTTTCTGCACATTCGCATTATCGTTCTCCTACCTTTGTGCGATGTGTTGAACCAGCAGCACACATCTATAATCTAACACATTTTCTGAATCGCAATCCAGACAACAGAAACACATGCACACTGACACTTTATTCTGTGGGTGAGGCTGTGGATTACATCACCAGCGCATTCGTGCGTCTACAATGATTCAAACGCAAGAAAATACATAATGAAAGACGTCCTTTCATGCAAGAGATATATTAAAGTAATATACATGTTTTTCCTACATAAAAAAAAAGCCAGCAGACACCAAACAGCATTAATTGAATTAGTTTTAATCAGCCCCATAAGCCATCCAGCAAAAAAACACCAGCAGACACCAAACAGCATCAATTGAATTAATTTTAATCAGCCCCATAATCCATCTAGCAGCTATAAAATTATAAAAGGAAATTGCTGAATAGAGGATATATTTAATAATTGTTATTACTGATTGTCCAATTATGTTGAAACACACACGTAGGCCAGAGGATTCTCTGTCCATGGTCTGTCTTAGCAGCACACGTAGGCCGGAGGATTCTCTGTCCATGGTCTGTCTTAGCAGCACGTGCAACAGTCCTTTCTCACAGCCTTGTGCGTCGGTGTCAGTTTGCTTATCCTTCTGACACGTGCTAAATATAACGCTAATTAGAGCCCCTAAAACGGTGATGAGAGTTGATAAATCACATTGCGCGTGGTAAATACTATTTGCATCTTCTCCTCCCAGTATTGTGGCCGTTTTGATGATCAGCATATACTGTATTTTGCATACTAATGAAAACATAGACGCAAAATGGATTGCACGCCTTATTCTGCTCACTTAACAGACACAATCCACTTTGCACAAGTTTAGTAGCTCAGCTTTGCATGTGCAATTAAGTTTGCACATGTTTTACCTTTAGTAAATGAGGCCCTTAGTGAATTACTATATTTTTATGATTTTTGTTCTAATTTAAAACGCATTCTTGTGGTCTACATAACATGTCATGGTAGTTCTTTGGTCAAAATGTTGCATACATTATGTTTTACGGACCATTTTCAAGCCGCTTCTCAGGTTGCGCTGTTTTGTGGGTGGTCTTATTTATGCGGCTCTATTTCGACAGCATCTTCTCCCCGCCATCTATGTTGTAGTTTTTAGCGTTTTCATAGCGAGTCTACTGTCAGATATGATTAAAAACTGTACTACTTTGTATTAG
Source organism: Entelurus aequoreus (assembly GCF_033978785.1). Taxonomy (NCBI): domain Eukaryota; kingdom Metazoa; phylum Chordata; class Actinopteri; order Syngnathiformes; family Syngnathidae; genus Entelurus; species Entelurus aequoreus. Next base: position 62,994,448 of record NC_084732.1, read on the forward strand.
AAATGGCAACAGTGGAAGATGAATTCCCTACAAGAAGATAGGAAAACGAAGGAGCTTATTGACTACAATGGCAGACGTGCGCAAATTTTAAGGACTTACTTATGCAGATCACAAATGCACAACAAAAGGTACCAGTAGGTAAGAAAAGTTGGTTTTGCATAATCAAAACAAAACACCAGATAAAAAGATAGGTGCCATTTTGGGGTCCTTATGGACACACTGTAATAATACTCGTATGTTGGAGCACAGTACACCTGACTACGGTAGTCGTAATGCTCCGCCTTCCGTCAGGAGGTGCGACTTCTTAGCTTAACAAAGTTGTACGGAAACATTTAGACAGATTTTTGAGAGCCGTGTGTAATGTTCTATATTCTCAATGAAACCTCAAAGTTTTACGGGTACTTGCTATTGAAGAGGCGTCAACCTGCAGTCCACACGTACAGAATCTCTTATGTGTGACTGCCATCTACTGGTCACACATATCATCACAGCATGTACCACAACCAGAATTAATATATACAGTATATTAGGCACACCAGGTATTAAGGCGCACTGTCTATTTTTGAGAAAATGAAATAATTTTAAGTGCGCCTTACAGTCCAAAAATATGGTAAGAACAAATTTAACTCATAATAGCAAAGCTGAATTTCTGCAGCGAAAGCTAGGACAATGCTTACTTTATTTTGTTCTGTGGTGACAGGAAGCGGAGTACCAGCGTGCTATGCAGCGGAGGGCCATCCGAGATGCCAAGACCCCAGAGAAGATGAAGCAAGTCAAACCAGTGGTGGATGACAGCCTCACATTACAAGGGAAGAAGGAGAGGATTAAGAGCAACCTGCAGCGGTTATCAGAGCTTGGGAAAGTCAATCCTGAGAATCGCTATCAGGACTTCATCAATGACATAGCCAAGGTTGAAAGAACGGCGTATTAACTAAGTGTAATTGGTCAAAATTTGCTGAATATTGTGATTTATCTCTGTGTATTTCAGGACATCAGAAATCAGAGACGGTATCGCCAACGCAGGAAAGCTGAGCTGGTAAAACTGCAGCAAACCAACACTGCCCTAAATTCAAAGAGCAACTTTTTCAATGTGCAGATTGATTCGTATAATCAGTATATTAAGACGTGCATGGACAACCTGGCCAGCAAGGGGAAGTGAGTGTCCTCTAATGTTCGACCCATGTTTATTCATCCTAACCTATCCTAACACACATGGTTCTTTTCAGGCTGTCAAAGCCTGGAGTCAACAAGGCCAAAAAGAGTAAACAAGTTTCACAGAAATACACTGCGTCACGCTTATATGAGAAGGGTGTATTGATTGAAATCGAGGATCTGCAGCCCAACCAGTAAGTGCTTTACTTGTTATCTTTCTTAAACATTTTTTAAACTACATTTGCAACTTTTAAAAAGTATGAGACAGTAAAACCATTGGATTCCTCTCAACCGGCTTGGAATCAAACTGAAAATGATTACCATTTTGCCCACTCCCCTCAGAAAGTTTTGTTTTCTATTCATGGTCTAGAGCAGGGGTGTAAAACTTGTTATTATTTCACAGTTATGGTTGCCATCAGAGGGCTGCTTAATACAGTGAAAAATATATTTATATACATGTATCAGGATTTACCTCGTGATTTTGAAATGCCTATAATAGGCATTGGGTTATTATTGTTATTGTAATGTTTATTATTATTGAAATATTTAGGTACACTGTAATACAAAAATTTAGCTCATGTGCCAGAATGTTACCTTAAAAATTGACAGTGTTTTTTATAGCATATTACTGTACAGCATATTACTGTAAATGAAAAAAAAAAATTTTTACATTAAAATTGTGGCTACTGAGCTTCCAGGTTTTTACCGTAAAATCTTCGGTTGTTGTTTTTACGGTGTATCACTGTAAATAAAAAAACTGTACCACAGTTTTTTTTTTTGTGGTAAAAGTTTTTTACCTTAAGATCTATCTTCATTTCTACAGTGTACAACCATATGGATAACTTGCTTTGATCATATGTCAAGCAGATATTTAAGTTTTTTTTGTTTTTTTGTTTTTTTACAAAAAATGTTTGGAATGCATGATAATATAATGTCTATTGCATTATTAGACAACATTAAAGTTTAAAATATATGCAATTGCATGCAGTACATGTAATTTTTCTGTCAAATTGGAAAGAACGAATACATTTAGTAAGAAAAAAAAGTACTTTATTGACGCATATTATTTCCAGGCTTTTGTTGGCTGTATAAAATGATGTAGCAAGCCATGTTTGGCCCCCAGGCCTTGAGGAAGTCAAACCTCAAGACCACAGGTGTCAAACCTGTGGTCTTGAGGATTATATGTAAAAACCAGTGGTTTTCAATTATTTTCTGTCACGCCCCAGGAGATTTAATTTTTTCTTCCAAATCTGTCTATCTGTGTTGGCCCTGTGATGAGGTGGCGACTTGTCCAGGGTGTACACCGCCTTCCGCCCGAATGCAGCTCAGATAGGCTCTAGCACCCCCTGCGACACCAAAAAGGGACAATCGGTAGAAAATGGATAGATAGATAGATAGATAGATAGATAGATAGATAGATAGATAGATAGATACCGTATTTTTCGGACTATAAGTCGCTCCGGAGTATAAGTTGCATCGGCCGAAAATGCATAATAAAGAAGGAAAAAAACATATAAGTCGCACTGGAGTATAAGTCGCATTTTTGGGGGAAATTTATTTGATAAAACCCAACACCAAGAATAGACATTTGAAAGGCAATTTAAAATAAATTAAGAATAGTGAACAACATGCTGAATAAGTGTACGTTATATGACGCATAAATAACAAACTGAGAACGTGCCTGGTATGTTAACGTAACATATTATGGTAAGAGTCATTCAAATAACTATAACATATAGAACATGCACGTTTACCAAACAATCTGTCACTCCTAATTGCTAAATCCGATGAAATCTTATACGTCTAGTCTCTTACGTGAATGAGCTAAATAATATTATTTGATATTTTATGGTAATGTGTTAATAATTTCACACATAAGTCGCTCCTGAGTATAAGTAGCACCCCCGGCCAAACTATGAAAAAAACTGCGACTTAAAGTCCGAAAAATACGGTAGATGGATAGATAGTACTTTATTGATTCCTTCAGGAGAGTTCCCTCAGGAAAATTAAAAGGATGGATGGATGGATTTAAATACTGTTCAAAATCCTATGTTTTTTCTTAGCTGTATGCACCAAGCCAGTTGTTGACTGACACTTTGGCCAAATAAAGAGCTTATTCTTATATACTGTAGCTTCATTATCAACCGTATTTAGGGGCTATCTGTACTTTTTCATCCTTTGTGGTCAGATTAATTTGAGCCCTGCTGCTACCTATCTTGCAGCCTTTGTATTGTTCAAGCATTAATTGCCCAACTTTTTGAGAAGCAGTGTTATAAATCAAATGTGCTAGATAGCTACTGTGCTACAGTTAGTAGTAGCTGCTGCATCTTTGTTTATGGCATGTTATGTAATGTTGGAGGGACCATTTAGGCTATAGTGTGGGTCTTTGGATTGTTTGCTTACAATATTCAATCCAGTAAATATGGCAAGTATCGGTCCGATGCCAATACTGACTAATTTTAAGGCAGGTTAGAAATATTTCAGGGACTTCTTTTCTGTTACTGTATGAACTCCCTCCCGTGTGTTTCTCTCATCATAGGTTCAAGAATGTCATTTTCGAGATCTCTCCATCCGAGACAGTTGGAGTGTTTGAAGTGAAGGCCAAGTTGATGGGGGTACACTTGGAGACATTACAGTTAGAATACCAGGTATGCTTGTGTATATGTTACACACATTGTACGTTGGTTGACATAGTACAGAGATATATGGTCATTGTGTTATGCAAAGGAAGACGTTCCATCTATCATCCAAAAGGCTTCTTCAGTTCTAAAAAAAATTGTGTCTCGCCTATTTATGTTTTAGGTGGGTGTTTACACTGAGGGTGGTCACATCAGGGTTATTTCCTCCACCAGGATGTTATAAAATCATTTCAGTTAGTTAGTTAGAAACATAACTGATGGGCGGAAAACTTTCAAGAAAGGATAAGTATTTTGGGGATGATCTGGATCTGAGTAGTCCTGGGTTCAATCCCGGGGCTCTGGATCTTTCTGTGTGGAGTTTGCATGTCCTCCCCGTGACTATGTGGGTTCCCTCCGGGTACTCCGGCTTCCTCCCACCTCCAAAGACATGCACCTGGGGATAGGTTTATTGGCAACACTAAAAATTGGCCCTAGTGTGTGAATGTGAGTGTGAATGTTGTCTGTCTATCTGTGTTGGCCCTGCGATGAGGTGGCGACTTGTCCAGGGTGTACCCCGCCTTCCGCCCGATTGTAGCTGAGATAGACTCCAGCGCCCCCCGCGACCCCGAAGGGAATAAGCGGTAGGAAATGGATGGATCTGGATCACCGTCTGGATTCAGGACTGTTTTACTATTTGGGAGGTCCAGCTGGGTGGAGGTCTGCAACCTTGTTGGCTGTTGATCAACCTGCATTACAATGTAGTCATCCCTCTGTACATTGTGGTTCAAACTACATTGCAGATTTTTTTTTTTTAAATTTAGTTGAATTAGGGTTTATGTATGTATTATCTATTTTACAATGCAGTATTACTTATTTTCTATCAGTGTTATAATCAGAAATATTCACAAAGCGGGACTTACGTTTCTGTGTAAAGGATGAACCAACTGGAGATCGATCGCCCCCCCTGGTAGCAAAACAACTTATTAGAAAGAGACATTTCTTTGAAGACGATGTCCAAATTCTGAAAAGGGAGTGGTGCTTGTTTGAAAGAAACAGCCCATGTCAAACTAGAAAGGCTGTCTCTAAAAAGAGGAGGCTTGCCCCATCACATACTGTCTGCCCCTCAACATTTGTTTTGTTTTGCTGCCAATGTCATTATCAATAACAGGTCACATGCAGGCTAGAACATTTACTGGGTGAGTATGATGTAATACAATGTCTCGCCGTAAATGGCGCTGTAAGCAAACAAAGCCACTGGAAACATCAAAACTATTGAAGAAGAAACAATACACACACATAAAGTTCTATTCTCCCGCCAAACAAACAAAAAGTTCCGACTGCACGTGGTTGTTTAAGTTTATCTGTTGTGGTTGTAGTCTGCGCAGGATAACGACGTTATGTGCAACTGCAGTAAAATAATAGCACTGTGGTCCTCTATTATTGTTGTTGTTATCAGTGGATGTTGTGCAGGCTTTTCTCTCCTTCTGGTCACATGATTGTGATGGGTGGCTACAGGGCAGAAAGGAAGTGGCAATGTCATTATTCTCAGATACTACTTGCAGCTTCCTTGTCCGCACATGAACAACAAGGTAGCGTTATCAGACTTTTCCATTTTGGAGCAGGTTCTCAAAAACGATGGTTTTAGACCACCCAGAACACACTTTACATGGGGATAAAAGGCTGAAACGACACATTTCTTTACCGTTTCCATTTAAAAACGTTAACGTGGGGACCGTCTCATTCCATGGGAAGAGCGTCCACTAGTGAGCTGTTTTGCCACTAGTCGGGTGAATGATCTTTTGTTATGCAGCATGGTTGTCCACAGCCACGCCATGCAACAATAACAACAACCCAATTGTAGGGCTGCATGATTAATTTACATCAAATCGCCATCAAGGTACGTAACCACAAGAGGCTGAGTTTTTTTTCTTTCTCCTCTGCCGTCACAAGCATTTGAGTGACAGACATGTTTGCCAATCAGAATTGTTTTTTTGTCTCTCGCTTCAAACCGGAAGAAAGACGTTTCACTCGGTGCCTCACTCTCAGCACCCGAGCTCATTTATTCAACAGTAGAATTAACGGAACGCATTGAGCCCTCTTTTCAGTCATACACAATCTTTGTCTCGATGAGAGGAGACTAGAGCCAGCTTTACACAAAGGCAGCACTTACAGGCAGCCTCCATACTCGCCGCAAAGGAACAAAAATTAGGAGGCCAAATGCCAAAGCCAAATGTCTCATTATAGGAATATTTCAGTTTCAAATAGGATGGCAATTTGAGCCCATCAACACGGACGAACGAGCGAGAATGCAGCGCTCATGTGATGGCAATGAACAAAAAGACAACGTCCAACCTCGTTTTTCTAACAGGAAAGAAAAATAAACACTTTAAGGTATTCAATATTTATTTGAGTTAAGTTTTTGCTTATAAGTCCATTTTATGTTTTATTTTATTTTTCTTTATTTTTCTTTCACAATCCTTATGAGAGACAAGAAGATAAAAGTTTTTTGGGGTTTTTTTTGCATTCTAATTTGTAGTAATCAGCTCGTTCTAGGTGGCTAGTAATGCAGCTAATGGGATCAACCCCCAATCCTCCAAGTCCCTTTTAAAATGCATTCAAAAACTGACAACAATACTTCATTGACGTTTCGTAACCTGTACAATAAACAAGCTTTAGTGACTTTATTTTAAGAGCTAACACACAGGAACTGTTTTTCTAGCATACTAACACATCGTCTTGTGACAGCATGCTACGGTGTTAGACGTAAGCTAGCTACGACAAGAAGTAAGCTAGCTTCCGCGTCAGCAGCTGAACGGCTTTTGAGTTTGTAATGCCCAACATAATGTGATATAACACCAATCTGTACTGACTGAAAAACATGAACAATCATATTACAGTATCTGTAAAGTATTAGCCCACATTTCATGTTTTGTTTGTACACAGCTAGCTCGACAGTGTATGTAGTTGTACTAACAATCATGACGTGCTGCATGTATCATGATCAATATTATAAGTGACTCACTCAATGGACAGTTGGTCAAGCTGGCCGTGGACGTTTCCTGTTGATTTGGACACTCCATTAATTCGGCATAGCTTGGCTCAAAAGTTTTATATTTGCATCGTGACCATGTCGCACTCTCTAGGGCTCCAATGTTTTAGCCTCTTCTTGGCGCTCGCTTTTATAAGCAGCAGTTTATCCTCAGTATATTCAGGTTGAAAAATATAAGGTTGTGAATCCTCATTTGTCCAAAAATAGTTGTCTTAGTTGTCTGTTACCAAGTCTGCCATGATTAGAACACACTCGCGTTTGTTTCCATAAGTAGCAACATGCATTTGTTGCCAGAAGTCGGAAATGTGTTGCTATGGGAACGGAAGTGAATGCGCTAAGGAAAGAAGTTCCGGTAATGCATGACATTTTGCAAGCGTTTATTTTAATCATCTTTACAATCCCCCCAAAAAAGACACATGTGTTCCTGTCTCTCATGATGATTGTGAACGATAGGCAAAATCTCCCAAAAAAAGTGCAGTTCCCCTTTAAGACAAGAATATGTTGACTTAGAGCGGGGATCCCTAAACTTTTTGACTCGGGGGCAGCATTGGGTTAAAAAAATTTGGCCCTGGGCCGGGCTGTGTATATATATATATATATATATATATATACATATATATATATATATATATATATATACACCAATGCATCATCCCACTACCATCAGGGCGCAGGTACAGAACTATCAAATTCCGGAGGGCCCGCCTCAGGAAAAGCCTTATCCCTGCAGCTATAGCCGCCCTTAACAGCAGGCCCGGCCGACCTGTCTGACAAGCCTGTAAATGTGTGTTAGTCATGTAGGATGTCTTTTTGTTATTTTTTGTGATGTGTAATGTCTATTTTTCAAATGTACGGCAGTGACAATGAATTTCCCCAAGGGGACCAATAAATCTAAATCTAAATCTATATATATATATTCCTCGCACACTAATTGACTGAAAGAGCGCGATGTCACGTTATCGATGGGAAATGCATTTTTAGACAATATGACTTGAGTGTAAGCACTGTAAGCAGCTGTTTGATTTGCAAGCATTACATTAAGCTGCAATTACAGTTGCAAGTCCAGTCCTAAAAAGTGTACGCACTGTAAGCAGCTGTTTGATTGTAACGTGCATCTTAGTTGTACTTTTTCACATTTAAAAATGAGCTGATTGTGATAACTGCTGTCTAGTTGTTAAATCTTGTTTTATTTTCATCATATTATCATTTGCAAGTATAACATTAAGTTGCAATTACAGTTGCAAGTCCAAAACGTTGGATGGCAGTTGTTTATGGTGTATTTTTGTGTTTTTTGTTGCGCCTTAAAAAGTGTTAGTACTGTAAGTAGTGTACTTATTACATTTGAGGTGTTTGATTGTAACGTGCATCTGAGTTGTAGTTTTCATTATGGAATTTGGAGGTGGTGGAATCGCTGTGTAAAATCCCTAATGCTAGTCAGTAGCATGTCAGTAGCAAAGCCAATGTATATTAGCATCAAGCTAGTGCATTTTTGGAAAAGACAATAGAATAGACAATATGATTTGCCTGAGTGGCTAGGAGACCCCAAGAGTAACAAGCGGTAGAAAATGGATTAGAAAGGACAGATTTTTTAAAAAGTAATAATAAAAAAAAAAAATGTAAATGTTTTTTTTTTTTTTTTTTTTTAAACTTGGGACTTCCCGCGGGCTGGATTTTGGACGCTGGCGGGCCGTAGTTTGGGGACCCCTGATTTAGAGTCTAATATTACATGACTTCCTTCACTTGTTATTTTCGCATTTTTATGTATAAAAGATTAATTATCGCAAATCAAATGGCAATTTTGGCAGCCATACCTTATTGTGACCACGCCCAGGGGACACACCCATACAGCAGATAAGGAGCTTTACACATGAAGTTTAGAACTGAAGAATGCTTTTGGATGGAACATCTTCAACACACAACAAGAGTTCAGTTGCTTTTATTCAACCTTTGCAGATTATCAGGAGGACTTCGCTTCTACACATGCACACACACACACACACGCACACACACACACACACACACACTCACACACACTGTATCACACACACACACACTGTATAGTCATTGTGCGTTTCTCACTTCTTCTCTCGCCCCCAGGATCTCCTCCAGCTGCAGTACGAAGGCGTGGCGGTGATGAAGCTCTTCGACAGGGCGACCATCAATGTAAACCTGCTCATTTTCTTGCTCAACAAGAAATTTTATGGCAAATAGAGAAAACATTTTATAAGAATGCAACGGACTGATTTAGCCACAAATATAAACCTTTTTATGCTTGCCGAAAAAAGACCCGACCTGAACCGTTAACGGTTGTCAAAAGTTTTCTCAGTGCACTTCTCCTGTGTGCCTTAGCAAATATATTTGATATTACGTGCATCACCACGGGCTGGTTTTCTCACGGGACACTTACGTTCCCACAAGTGCTCGCGGGAGTAATGTTCTGTTGCCAGCTGCTTTTATGTCTTTAAATATTATGAATATCAGGTGCACAGGCTTTGATCACCCATAAAAATGTATGTTTTATGTCAAGAGATTGTCTTTTTATTTGCTGGTTGATAGTTCACGACCTGACTGATAAAGCCCTATCAGCATCTCTCTGCCGAGGCCAAAGTGCTAGATAAATATAATATTAGACTTGACTCTATCTTTTCTATTTTTATGTGTTATATTGCTTTTTTAAATACATTGGTAAAGTATGCATTCGCCAACCATATTTTGAAAGACTTTTCAAACTGTTTTTGCTGGGGTTTTTTTATTGACCAAACCACTGATGAATCTGAATTTAACCACCACACCTTAAACTAAGGAAGGGATTCATATGGTCCCATTTCTGGGTGGGTTTGGTGTGAGAAGAAGAGGTCTGCTGAATATTATGGAACAATTGGTTAAAGTTGGAATTGCCACACAATGCATTTTAAGATGCTTGACACTCTACTACCAACTCGTGGCTGAAGTAGACCCCCCAAACCGCTACGAATGGGGCATATGAATTCTTATCCTACTGTATGTGAAACACAATATCAGGCTTATGCTCACATTGAGCTGTGTAACTCTCAACATGATTTTAATTTAATTAAGCGTACATTCATCAAGGCCAGTGTGCATAAAAGCCAATGATGATGATGACATGCTCCATATGTCCCATATGTAATTGGCTTCCTGTCTAACATGTTTAGTGAAAATATTGCCAAGTAGGACATCTTCTTGGTCATTTCACAGAATCAGCACCATCTACTTGTTGTCACTCTCAAAATAAATGTATTTTTTGATAATACGTACACTGCAGGCCAAAAGTTTGGACACACCTTTTCATTCAATGGGTTTTCTTTATTTTCATGACTATTTACATTGTAGATTGTCACTGAAGGCATCAAAACTATGAATGAACACATGTGGAGTTTGTACTTAACAAAAAAAGGTGAAATAACTGAAAACATGTTTTATATTCTAGTTTCTTCAAAATAGCCACCCTTTGCTCTGATTACTGCTTTGCACACTCTTGGCATTCTCTTGATGAGCGTCAAACACACCTGTGACGTGAAAACCATTTTAGGTGACTACCTCTTGAAGCTCATCAAGAGAATGCCAAGAGTGTGCGAAAAAGTTAAGTACATAACTCCACATGTGTTCATTAATAGTTTTGATGCCTTCAGTGACAATCTACAATGTAAATAGTCATGAAAATAAAGAAAACGCATTGAAATGTACATTGAACTACCGGTACTCAAAATATGTATTGGCCCATCTCAAAAAAATTTATTTTCTAAGCTGAAGATGACCCATTTGAGCAACATGAATGAGTTTTTAGCATGTAATTAGCAAATTAAGTAAATATACAGGTTAAAATAAAATAAAACTTATATCCTGCAAAGGTTTGTTTATTGCAGCAATTAAATAAATTGCTGCAATAATTACAAGGGCATAGATATAATAATACATGACATAGAGTCATAACATGTGACACAAGATATTTCAAGCCTTCTTTTGATTTAATTTTGATGGTTGTCTTACAGTTATGAAAACCTCAAATTAATAATATCAGAAAATGGGGTTTTCAAAATCATAACAAATAATAGCTTGACGTATCTCACTTTGCATGTAATGGGTTTATATCATATAGTTTCACTTTTGAAGTTGAATTGCTGACATGACTGGACTTTAGCACGATATTGTAATTTTTGGAGTTTCACCTGTATGCTAATAGCAAGTAAGCACATTATAGTGATTCAACAACAAAAAGTATATATTTTCTGTTATTATTTATCAATAAATAATAACAGGACTGTGCTGGGACTTATTTGAAGTATTATCAAATATAAACAAAAAAAATCACAGTGAAATTCCTTTTGTACTTACCCTGGCCTGAAAGATTCACTTCCTGTGGAACAATTTACTTTCTATTTTACAGATATATATTATATTATGGATTTTTCAAAGGGGGATATAATGTGTTAGGCAATATGTAAACAAGGATTGAAATTCATATATTTCACGTCAATGTCTGATTTTAAGAAGTGGAGACCGGCAATAAATGCTATTTTCCAGTGTTAATGCTAGCTTAAATTCATCTATTTAATTGTTTTCATTAAATATGCGATCAGACCAAAGTGCAGGAAACTTCATTCATACAAAAATGCATTTTACACTTAGTTTTATCCTGCATATATGCATATTATTTCTTGCAGCTGCAAATGCCACTATACTATCTATCCTTTTAGAAGCAATCATTGAAGAAAAGCACAAATGTGGCTTAAAAATGCCTGTCATCTTTTTTTGATTGCTGCTCAGAACTAAATTGCAATATGTTGTGCTTTTGGAAGTCCATCCATCCATTTTGTTCACACTAATTAGACATCAAGGTTCAACACTCTTTGTTTAGTTTGCCTTTTAGATGTGAATTTGGCTCACATGTGTCAAAATAGAATGTGTTTATCCCAACATGTAAATTGGACACGTTTTCAAATAATAATGATAATGTTGACAAATGTGTGTTTATTTATATTTTATTTGCTGTCGGTCATCCTTGTTAGGAAAGTTGTATACAGACCATGTAGGTTGAACTGAAGGATGTTCTTCAGTATGAACCTGTAGACGTGTCTACACGCCACAAGGTGTCCAAAGTGTCTTTTTATTGGCTCCGGACATATTAAAAAATAATTAATTATTATTGACATGTACAAACCCCGTTTCCATATAAGTTGGGAAATTGTGTTAGATGTAAATATAAACGGAATACAATGATTTGCAAATCCTTTTCAACCCATATTCAATTGAATGCACTACAAAGACAAGATATTTGATGTTCAAACTCATAAACTTTTTTTTTTTTTTTTGCAAATAATAATTAACTTAGAATTTCATGGCTGCAACACGTGCCAAAGTAGTTGGGAAAGGGCATGTTCACCACTGTGTTACATGGCCTTTCCTTTTAACAACACTCAGTAAACGTTTGGGAACTGAGGAGACACATTTTTTAAGCTTCTCAGGTGGAATTCTTTCCCATTCTTGCTTGATGTACAGTTTAAGTTGTTCAACAGTCCGGGGGTCTCCGTTGTGGTATTTTAGGCTTCATAATGCGCCACACATTTTCAATGTCTGGACTACAGGCAGGCCAGTCTAGTACCCGCACTCTTTTACTATGAAGCCACGTTGATGTAACACATGGCTTGGCATTGTCTTGCTGAAATAAGCAGGGGCGTCCATGGTAACGTTGCTTGGATGGCAACATATGTTGCTCCAAAACCTGTATGTACCTTTCAGCATTAATGGCGCCTTCACAGATGTGTAAGTTACCCATGTCTTGGGCACTAATAAACCCCCATACCATCACAGATGCTGGCTTTTCAACTTTGCGCCTATAACAATCCGGATGGTTCTTTTCCTCTTTGGTCCGGAGGACACGGCGTCCACAGTTTCCAAAAACAATATGAAATGTGGACTCGTCAGACCACAGAACACTTTCCACTTTGTATCAGTCCATCTTAGATGAGCTCAGGCCCAGCGAAGCCGACAGTGTTTCTGGGTGTTGTTGATAAACGGTTTTCGTCTTGCATAGGGGAGTTTTAACTTGCACTTACAGATGTAGCGACCAACTGTAGTTACTGACAGTGGGTTTCAGAAGTGTTCCTGAGCCCATGTGGTGATATCCTTTACACACTGATGTCGCTTGTTGATGCAGTACAGCCTGAGGGATCGAAGGTCACGGGCTTAGCTGCTTACGTGCAGTGATTTCTCCAGATTCTCTGAACCCTTTGATGATATTACGGACCGTAGATGGTGAAATCCCTAAATTCCTTGCAATAGCTGCGTGAGAAAGGTTTTTCTTAAACTGTTCAACAATTTGCTCACGCATTTGTTGATAAAGTGGTGACCCTTGCCCCATCCTTGTTTGTGAATGACTGAGCATTTCATGGAATCTACTTTAAACCCAATCATGGCACCCACCTGTTCCCAATTTGCCTGTTCACCTGTGGGATGTTCCAAATAAGTGTTTGATGAGCATTCCTCAACTTTATCAGTATTTATTGCCACCTTTCCCAACTTCTTTGTCACGTGTTGCTGGCATCAAATTCTAAAGTTAATGATTATTTGCACAAAATTTTTTTTTTATCAGTTTGAACATCAAATATGTTGTCTTTGTAGCATATTCAACTGAATATGGGTTGAAAATTATTTGCAAATCATTGTATTCCGATTATATTTACATCTAACACAATTTCCCAACTCATATGGAAACTGGGTTTGTATTTATAAATATTACACCAATGTGTTAAGATACTGATGGTTTGTTTGGTTAGGTTAGCATATATTGACCCACATTGGATTGGTTTTAGCATCAAAGCGGGTCTTGTATCATCCTTCATTCTGTCTGCCGTGGAACAAGTTTGGACACCCCTTGTCACGCCTTTGTCACTCTTTTGGACTTATGTTGACGTTTTCCCTGTGTGTGGTGTTTTACCTCCTGTCCTGTGCCCATATTTTGTTAATTCACTTCCACTTTCCGTGCACACGTTCACACCTGATTGTCCGAATGCCTAATGATCATCCAAATAAGTTCTGTGACTTATTTTAGCACTTTCCTTCTTTTGTTCTCTTTTCCCAATCACTGTTGTGTTTCTTTGGTTTATTATAAAAATATTATTTAACTTATCATCTGCCTGTCGTCTGGGGTCACTTTGCCAAAGCTGCGTTTCCAGCTTCTGACAAAATGAACTGATCTTGTGGTGACCTCGCAGAGGCTCCCGTCCCCCAGCCTTTTGGTCATTTGGAGGAGCTGTCTGGCCTGCTGCTTTTTCGACCTTTTGGCCACATGAGCGAACTCCCCAGCTTCTCCTCAAGCTCCCTCTCACCCACCCCTCTTTTCTGGGAGTTTCCATGGTGACAGCCGGCATTCATGGTTCATGCAAGGGCACAACCACCTCCTACATAGACGACAGCTGCCCGCCTCGTCTCCAGTGGGTCTTCCAATGACGCCACCAACCTCTCCTCAAGCGGATCCTCCGTCGGTCGTCTGCCTCGTCCCCCGTGAGTCAGACTACACTACCTGCTAGACCTCCAACCCAGCAGCCTACTTGAACTCCAGTCCAGCAACCTGCTCGCCTACCACAGAAGAGCCCGTCTGGCCCTCGCTCTCCTCGTCTGCTGTGGAGACCCACCTTACGGCGCCCTGCATAACAGCCGCCTAGGACTTGTACAGGTGCTCCCAATCCCCCTCACCAGCTGCGTAACGCTCGCTGTCAACCCCAAACTCTTCCCTGGCTGGCTTCGGGGTCACGTTGCCGGTGTCATGCGAAATTCTGTATCCCTTAAATCCTCCCCTGCCGTGGGAGCGTGCATGGGGGCGGAGCTCTGTGCCTTGTTCAGACAGCGGCAGCCCTTCCGTGTTATTACTAATAACACGGAAGGGCTGCCAATCATTGACATCGCTAATAACTTATTAGCGATGTCAATGATTATAAATATTATGTATCCCCGACTAACTTTTTTTGTGATTAATAAAATTAGTCCGAATTCACAAGTTTTGTTGTTGATGATGCTAAATTTCTACAGAATAAAACACATGATGTTAGTACATCAATTGAGGAAAATACAGGGGGGATATATTTTATGGCAGCACATAAATATGCTGAAACATTATGTATTCCCTACTAACTTTTTTTGTCATTAATAAAGTGAGTACAAATTTACAAGCTTTGTACAATGCCAAGTCTGTACATATAATCCACATGATGTTAGTCCATAGCTTGAGGGACGTACATATTTTCTGGCATAAAATATGTGGGGGTTTTTTGTTTAGTTTTGTTACATGGAATTGAGTCTACTCTGTAGTGTTTGTTCCCATTATATTGGTGTTATTTTTATAATCTATCAGAAGATGAAATAACTAATAAACCAAATTACAGGATGGTATTAATGTAATTTGCAGAAAATAGCAAGCTAAACAACCGCTCTGCAGCATGACACGTATACAAAAGAGAAGCAGTGTAGTGAATGCAAATACAACAAGTCAAAAGCATTTATTCGGGTAGGAATGTCGCATGTTACACCAACAACATTTTTAACAAAGCATGATCGTAATAATCCACATGTTGTATCATTGATATCGCTAATAACACTAGGCTGACCATACGTCCTCTTTTCCCCGGACATGTCCTCTTTTGCGGGGGTGTCCGGGCGGGGTTTCTTAAATGCCTCAAATGTCCGGCATTTTGAATTAGGGTTGCGTGTATTTTCAATGTACGTCCAGAGTTAAGTTAAGAAGGGGTTAATCAAAAAAACTGAAGGTACGCGCACATAGCAACATTCGTGAGGGAGGGGCAGAGACACAGAGCGAGAGAGTGGAGAGAGACATGAGAACAAGAAATGCCGAAATGTAAATGCAACTTCACGGATGATTTGCGGGAAAAGTATTTGTGTTTTCTTCCTGGCCGTGACACATGGGAAGCAGAATGCACTGTGTGCAAAGCAGGAACGTATATATCTGTGGCAAATACAGGGGCCAACGATCTACAGGCCCATATCGACACTACAAAGCACAAAACAGCTGTGCAGGGCGAGAGCTCGTCTGCTGTTTTTTGTTTAAATTTAATTAACTTCTTTTGAGGCATTATTTATGTTTAGATTATATACAAGAAGTGAAGTGAAGTGAATTACATTTATATAGCGCTTTTTCTCAAGTGACTCAAAGCGCTTTACATTGTGAAACCCAATATCTAAGTTACATTTAAACCAGTGTGGGTGGCACTGGGAGCATGTGGGTAAAGTGTCTTGCCCAAGGACACAACGGAAGTGACTAGGATGGCGGAAGCGGGGATCGAACCTGCAACCCTCAAGTTGCTGGTACGGCCGCTCTACCAACCGAGCTATACCGCCCCTAAGAGGTTATTTTGAATATTTCTACCTCTGCACTTTTTTTCCAAAACTGAATGGTACAGAATATAAGTGTGACTTATTTTATTATACTGTCAACCAATGTTGGCGTTAACGCACTTTTTGTGTCTTTTTAACGCATTGAAATCAGAAAGGACGCAGATTATACATTTTTTTAAATTCTTTTTTACCATTTGTGGCCCACAGCTAATGTTTTAAAGGCCCACGGCACATTCTAAAAATACTATTAAAATAAACAAAAACATAAGAAAAGTGAAATAAAAAAGCTTAAAGGTGAAATGTAATTTAGAAAAAGTTGCAATGTTGACTAATAAAACAAAGCTGTTTTTTTTCTTTCAAACTGTCATTGCTCAAAACATTATATTGAATCAAAATCAATGTTATTATGAATTATTGACCTAGCAAAGGTTCCGATTACTTCACATCAAATATTCCACTTTGAAAAATATTTTTGGTGGAAGATTTTGCATATTTTGTGTGTTTGCCATAAAAAACATAGTTTTGTTTGACAAAAAAGGGCAGAAAACAAACAAACAAAAAAAACAACATAAAAAAGCTAAAACATTTTGAAATGAGGAATAGATCCGAAGTTGATGTAGACTCCAGAGATTTAAGCGTTAAATATAAAATGTATGTATGCCCTGGCACACCATTATCATCATTTCATGACCCAAGCAAAACACTGTTTACACTTTTATACTGAAATAAATACACCTACAACTTATTAAATAAAAACATAGAAAAAACTACCAGCAGCGGTAAAGTTTAGATCCATGAAGGAAAGAAGAAAGTGAATGAATGTTTATAACTGAATACATTTACATATGTATACACATTTGTTTTCTTTTGTATTATCTTTTTTAATGAATTAAGTAACGTTTATGACAACCTTTTTCCAAAACACAATATAGAATGTGAGATATAACAGGATAATGCATACATTTGTCATTTGTTTTCAAAACGCTTACAAAAAAGTGGGACCCCAAAAATTTACTGTGGGACCCCATTTTGAAAATTCCTAGCGCCAACACTGCTGTCAACAGAGAAGAAAAAATGCTTTATTTAAAAATATATATTATTTATAAAGCAAGTTCGAGTATCATTGGCAAATTTTCACCTAGTCCCGGCCTTGGCGTGCTGCCCGCCTTGGCACGCATTTATGTGTCCTCTTTTTGGGATTTCAGAATATGGTCAGCCTAAATAACACGGAAGTGCTGCCGCTGTCTGAACAAGGCACAGAGCTCCGCCCCCATGCGCGCTCCCGCGGCAGGAGATACAGAATATTTCAGGCATACACAATTTCGCACGACACCGGCCGGGCGTTGAGGCCGCAGATTCGCGACCCGCCACCAAACCAAAGTCCTCTCCCGCCTTCTCTTGTTTCGGACTTGCTTATATTTTTTCTTTCCTTTTCACATCTGGAATCTGTTTTATTTAGGGGGGCATCCCCATCCTGTCACGCCCTCGTGACTGTTTTGGACTTGTTTACTTTTTGTGGTATTTTACTTCCTGTCCTGTGCCCTTATTTTGTTCATTATTTTCCTTTGTTCTGTGCACAGACGTCCACACCCATGCGCCGAGTTGTCAATCAGTCTTGCATTTAGGCCCGCGGTGTCAAATAGTCATTCCATCCATCCATTTGCTACCGCTTGTCCCTGTTGGGGTCGCGGGGGGTGCTGAAGCCTATCTCAGCTGCATTCGGGCGGAAGGCGGGGTACACCCTGGACATGTCGCCATCTCATCGCAGTCAATAGTCATTCGTTATGCCCAATGATCATCAAAAGAAGTTCCGTGACTTGTGCATTTATTTTAGCACTCGCCTTCTTTTGCTCTATTTTCCCACTCCCTTGTGAGTGGCTTCCTTTGGTTTATTAAATATGATTTTACTCACCATCTGCCTGTTGTCTGCTGCATCTTGGGGTCACATCGCCAACGCTGCCATTTCATTGCCTGACCTGCTCTATACTTTACAACTTAAACTTGCAAGACCATTCTACTGACTCTTGACTCTTATGTGGATTTTTGTCAAATGAGAAGCAGATGCTTTACTCCCCAAACATTATGTTTAACTTCTATTAACAATACATATTTATAATTATGCAATGTTACATTTGCAAATTGGAGGAAAGGAGATGTTTACAATTTTGACCATAAAAAAAATGTTACAGTCAGAACTCAATTTTCTTACTTTTTTATTTGATTTGGCTTGCAACTAAAATGGCCCAATTTTGCCCTGGTTTTTATATACCATCTTAGGTATCAACCGTATTGTAGCCCCACACATACGTGTGAATAATTTATCCTGCACATCATTACACTTAATTGAATGCCCGAACAAAGAATTATGTGTTAGTGACTCAGTCTCTGCTTTTTTTTTATTCTGCAAAATTGGCCACAATAGTTCCAAAGAAAGTTGCGACTGAAAGCACTTTGATTAAGAAGTATTCATAAATACACAGTATTTAATTCAAGAAAACTTGGAGCAGACTACTAAACAGACTTCCGTGTCTTCACCAATAAGTCTTCAATGTCAGGTTTGTCACTGACAGTTTGGTTATGTTTTAGTTTTCCCTCTGTTTGTTTTATTTCCTGTCAGCGCTCTTATTTTTGTTCAGTTTCCTGCTTGTCTCCCTGAGCGCTGTTTCCCCTCAGCTGCGGCTGATTGGCGCCTGGCCACACCTGGTGTCAATCAGCCGGCTGCTATTTAGACCTGCCTTGCCCTCCAGTCAGTGCTGGAGTATTGTAAGCTGTATGCTGATAGCTGTTTGCAGCTTGCTGTCTTCTAGTTCCTTGTTTCCTGTTTCCTGTTGGCTGGTTCCTGCTCCCTGTTTCCAGTTTGCCTGTTCCTGGTTCCTGGTTTGTGTTTTTCCTGAATTTTGGACATTAAATCATGTTTTCTTGCACCAAGCCTGCCATCTCCGCATTTTGGGGTTCGTCACCACCAAAACCTGACATTCAATAAATGTAAATGTTCAATAATCAATTCAATGAGTCATTTATATGTATTTCACATGGTTTTCTGCATGGGAGTCCAGTCCACAGCGGGGCCAACAGGAAACCATCCCGAGCGGAGACGGGTCAGCAGCGCAGAGATGTCCCCAACCGATGCACAGGCTAGTGGTCCACCCGGGGTCCCAACTCTGGACAGCCAGCACTTCATCCATGGCCACCGGACCTATGCAACTCCCCCTCGCAAGGGACAGGGGAGAAGAGGAGAGAAGAAAAGAAACGGCAGATCAACTGGTCTAAAAAAAGGGGGGTCTATTTAAAGGCTAGATTATACAAATGAGTTTTAAGATGGGACTTAAATGCTTCTACTGAGGTAGCATCTCTAACTGTTACCGGGAGGGCATTCCAGAGTACTGGAGCCCGAATAGAAAACGCTCTATAGCCCGCAGACTTTTTTTTGGCTCTGGGAATCACTAATAAGCCGGAGTTCTTTGAACGCAGATTTCTTGTCGGGACATATGGTACAATACAATCGGCGAGATAGGCTGGAGCTAAACCGTGTAGTATTTTATACGTAAGTTGTAAAACCTTAAAGTCGCATCTTAAGTGCACAGGAAGCCAGTGCAGGTGAGCCAGTATAGGCGTAATATGATCAAACTTTCTTGTTTTTGTCAAAAGCCTTGCAGCCGCATTTTGTACCAACTGTAATCTTTTAATGCTAGACATAGGGAGACCCGAAAATAATACGTTACAGTAATCGAGACGTAACGAACGCATGAATAATTATCTCAGCGTCGCTAGTGGACAAGATGGAACGAATTTTAGCGATATTACGGAGATGAAAGAAGGCCGTTTTAGTAACACTCTTAATGTGTGACTCAAACGAGAGAGTTGGGTCGAAGATAATACCCAGATTCTTTACCGAGTTGCCTTGTGTAATTGTTTGGTTGTCAAATGTTAAGGTGGTATTATTAAATAGATGTTGGTGTCTAGCAGGACCGATAATCAGCATTTCCGTTTTCTTAGCGTTGAGTTGCAAAAAGTTAGCGGACACCCATTGTTTAATTTCATTAAGACACGCCTCCAGCTGACTACAATCCGGCGTTTTGGTCAGCTTTAGGGGCATGTAGAGTTGAGTGTCATCAGCATAACAGTGAAAGCTAACACCGTATTTGCGTATGATGTCACCCAGCGGCAGCATGTAAATACTAAAGAGTGCAGGGCCAAGAACCGAACCCTGGGGAACTCCGCACGTTACCTTGACATAGTCCGAGGTCACATTGTTATGGGAGACGCACTGCATCCTGTCAGTAAGATAAGAGTTAAACCAAGACAAGGCTAAGTCTGACATACCAATACGTGTTTTGATACGCTCTAATAAAATATTATGACCGACGGTATCGAAAGCGGCGCTAAGATCAAGAAGCAGCAACATGGATGACGCATCAGAATCCATCGTTAGCAATAGATCATTAGTCATTTTTGCGAGGGCTGTCTCCGTAGAGTGATTTGCCCTGAAACCGGATTGAAAAGGTTCACAGAGATTGTTAGTCACTAAGTGTTCATTTAGCTGCTGTGCAACAATTTTTTCGAGAATTTTGGAAATAAACGGAAGGTGGGAGACCGGTCGGTAGTTTACCATGAGGTCAGGATCGAGGTTAGGTCTTTTGAGCAGAGGATGAATAACCGCTTTTTTGAATGCTAGGGGAACAGTGCCGGAGGAAAGTGATAAGTTTATAATATTTAACACTGATGGACCTAATAATACAAACAGTTCCTTGATAAGTTTCCCAGGAAGTGGGTCAAGTAAACATGTTGTTTGTTTTATCCCACTTACACGCTGTAATAATTCCTCTAATGTTATTTCATCAAAAATAGAGAGACTATTTTGGAGGGCAGTGTCCGTCGTATATACAGTCGTATTTGTGATATGTTGAAATTGTAAATAATATTGATACTGTTGTTGATAATATTCTTTTTTTTTCACTACTTTTGGTTTGTTCTGTGTCGTGTTTGTGTCTCCTCTCATGTAAAGCGACTTTCTGTACTTGGAAAAGCGCTATATAAATCCCAGGTATTATTATAAAAATTTTTACAAACAGGAAGTTGCAGGAATGTTAAGTTAAAGTACCAATGATTGTCACACACACTAGGTGTGGTGAAATGTGTCCTCTGCATTTGACCCATCCCCTTGTTCACCCCCTGGGAGGTGAGGGGAGCAGTGGGCAGCAGCGGTGCCGCGCCCGGGAATCATTTTTGGTGATTTAACCCCCAATTCCAACCCTTGATGCTGAGTGCCAAGCAGGGAGGTAATGGGTCCCATTTTTATAGTCTTTGGTATGACCTACTCAGTGGTTAGAGTGTCCGCCCTGAGATCGGTAGGTTGTGAGTTCAAACCCCAAATGCTCTGTTTATTGCAGTTCTGAGTGTTGCTGGGTCGGGTTTGGTTTTGGAATTGGATTGCATTGTTATGGTATTGCTGTGTTTTGTTTTGTTGGATTGATTAATTAAAAAAATAAAAATGTTTTTGTTTTTGTTTAAATAAATAGAAAATAAGAAAATCGATTTTAATGTGAGAATCGCAATTCGAATTCGAATCGATTTTTTCCCACACCTCTAATGTATATATATATATATATATAAATACATATATATACAGTATATATATCTATATATATATATATATATATATATATATATATATATATATATATATATATATATATATATATATATATATATATATATATAGATAGATGTAAGCACAAGTTATCACTTGCAGGGCATTACTGCCTGACGCACCTCCGACAGTGCCATGTGGTGCTGGCTGCAGGGTCATCAGCCGGGAGCCACCCTTCACGGATGTTTCGCTCCTTTAATCCCGGAACATCTCTGGGTGGTGGAGCAGCGACAAGGACGTCTCCCTGCCGCCCCCTGCAGCCAGCTAGAGGATCCATACTGTACCCACATTCTAACCCCTGTGTTATTGCTGTTGTGTATATGGAATGAGTCCCAAGGGACTATGCATGGCAGGGACGTCCATCTCCCTGAGTCAAGCGTGGGCCTGACCGCATACCATAACATGGCAGCAGGGAAGCCTCCCTACTGCCCCCAGTCTACGCGCCTTGCTTTCCCCACGCCTTGTCAGTTCTTCTGAGCCACAACCAGAATCTCCCTTGTTCTGCCTCCTCTGCCAGGGCTTTGAGGGCCTTCTTTAGATTGGAGCCTTTGATCCAGAGGGACTTTAGGAGCCGCTGGGTGGACGCTCCAGTGTAGCCTCTACAGCCAACTTCTACTGGATAGGTGAAGGGCCTCCATCCTGCTTGTGCACACTCGCTTGCCAGCTCTGAGTACTTGTCCCGCTTTCTTTCAAAGGCAGCCTCCATTCCCTCTTCCCATGGTACTGTTAATTCTACCGTGATGACAGTTTTAGTAGATGTGGACCACAGGACAATGTCTGGGCGTAACAAGGTTGTTGTAATCTCTTGAGGGAACTTCAACTGACGATCTAGATCAGCCCTCATGTTCCATTCTCCGCCAGCTGACAGGAGGGACTGGATGCTCTTGCTGCTGCTCTGAGGCTGGCCACCTTGCTTGACAAATTTAATCAACTGCTGAGCTGTTCCCGGACTGGCCCCATTTGCTTCCACTCTGCGTGCCTCCAGGATTTCAGCTAGCTTCCGCAGGACGCGGTCGTGCCGACAAACCTACCTTGCAGCCAGAAAGAATGTGATGCAAGCTTGGGTTCTTGGAGTCACAGAGCTGGCAGGTCACCTCTGCCCCGTACCACACATGCAAGTTCCCTGGACTGGGGAGGGTATCGTACGTGGCCCTGATGAGGAAACTTAACCTCGCCTGGGGCATCTTCCACATGTCTGCCCACGTAACAACTCTGTTGACAACGGCCTCCCAATTGGTCCATCTCCCTTGCTGCTGTTGGCCCACAGCCTTGATCATGTAGCTCTCCTCTTCCATCTTGATCACTTCTGAGATCACCAGATCTTTTCTTTCCTTCCTTGAGGCTTTGGACCACATATTGGATGCTGTTCCCCATCCGAAGCCGGCTCTGCCACACTGTATCTGTCCAACCATCTCCTGGTGATTCAGTCGGACGATGGCCTGGTCTACTGTCTGCATCGCATTCCACTTACGCCCTGTACAGACTTGGGTCTTGGTGTTACGGACAGACGGATCAGGTGAGTCTCTGAGCTCGAACACGAGCCTCACCTTTTCCTGTTTGTAGCCCAAGCTGATGGATTTCAGTGGCAGCTTCAGAATGGTTCTTCCAAACAGCGCCGTGTTGGAAAGACATCTGGGAAGGCCCAGCCACTTGCGAATGTAGTTGTTGGCTTTTGAGTCCATCTTGAGGACTGTTGTGGAGGTGATGTCGCACAACTTCAAGGGCCACATTAGGCGATGGTATAAGGTGAACTGGTAACACCAGACCTTGAATTTCCCTGGAAGATAGCTTTGGTCAATTTTGTTCAGGCCATCCTTCAGCTGAGAAGTGACAGAGGCAGCCATGTGCTTATCAGACATGTCAGCAGTGTAACACCTTCCGAGGCTCCGCACAGGTTGGTCGACTACACATGGGATTCATTCACCATCCACTGAGAATGAGATGTTGTCATTCCTGGCTCCTTTCCGGATGGAGAGGCTGCGGGACTTGGCAGGTTTTATTTTCATCCGTGCCCATGCTAGGAGCTCCCCGAGTCTTTTCAGGAGTCTGGAGGTACACGCAGCCGTCTGGAGGAGGGTGGTAACATCATCCATGTAGCCCCGCAGCGCCGGGGGTCGCTGGCCTGACTCAGATCTCACTCCTCGGACCATCTGTCTTCCACCAATAAGGATGATCTCGAAGGCTGTTATGAACAGTATTGGAGAGATAGAGCAACCCATTGCTATTCCCTTCTCTAACTGGTGCCAACCAGTTGAGATCTCCTGAGTCGTGTAGCAGACTTTGAAGTTGTTAAAGTAGTTTACTACCAGGCTTTGGATGCATGATGGGATGTGGAAGAAGTTGAGTGCAAAGCTGATGAGTTGATGTGGAACTGATCCATAGGCATTGGCCAGATCCAACCAAACCACATGTAGGTCCGCTTTGTTGCGCTTGGCTGACTGGATTTGCTCCCAGATCATGGCCGAATGCTCCACACAGCCAGGGAAGCCTGGAACGCCCGCCTTCTGACAACTGGTGTCGATGTAATTGTTTGCCAGAAGGTAGTTGGTCATCCGCTTCGCCACCGCGGTGAAGAAAAGCTTCCCTTCCACATTCAGTAGGGCAATGCCTCTGAACTGGTCGATGTTACAGGTGTGAGAATCGCAATTCGAATTCGAATCGATTTTTTCCCACACCCCTAATGTATATATATATATATATATATATAAATACATACATATATATATACTGTATACATATACTGTATACATATATAAATACATATATATATATATATATATATATATATATATATATATATATATATATATATATATATATATATATATATATAACAATATATATATATATAAATATATATATATATATATATATATATATATATATATATATATATATACACATGTATTTATATATATATACATTAGGGGTGTGGGAAAAAATCGATTCGAATTCGAATCGCAATTCTCACGTTGTGCGATTCAGAATCGATTTTCATTTTTAAAAAATTGATTTTTTCTACTGGGGGACTTCAACGCTCATGTTGGCAGCGACAGTGAAACCTGGAGAGGCGTGATTGGGAAGAATGGCCGCCCGGATCTGAACCCGAGCGGTGTTTAATTATTGGACTTTTGTGCCCGTCACAGATTGTCCATAACGAACATCATGTTCAAACATAAGGGTGTCCATATGTGCACTTGGCACCCGGACACCCTAGGCCGCAGTTCCATGATCGACTTGTAGGTGTGTCATCGGATTTGCGGCCTCATGTTTTGGACACTCGGGTGAAGAGAGGGGCGGAGCTTTCTACCGATCACCACCTGGTGGTGAGTTGGCTGCGATGGTGGGGGAGGATGCCGGACAGACCTGGCAGGCCCAAACACATTGTGAGGGTTTGCTGGGAACGTCTGGCAGAGTCTCCTGTCAGAGAGAGTTTCAATTCCCACCTCCGGAAGAACTTTGAACATGTCACGAGGGAGGTGCTGGACATTGAGTCCGAGTGGACCATGTTCCGCGCTTCTATTGTCGAGGCGGCTGATTGGAGCTGTGGCCGCAAGGTAGTTGGTGCCTGTCGTGGCGGTAATCCTAGAACCCGTTGGTAGACACCGGCGGTGAGGGATGCCGTCAAGCTGAAGAAGGAGTCCTATCGGGTTCTTTTGGCTCATAGGACTCCTGAGGCAGCGGACAGGTACCGACAGGCCAAGCGGTGTGCGGCTTCAGCGGTCGCGGAGGCAAAAACTCAGACATGGGAGGAGTTCAGGGAAGCCTTGGAAAACGACTTCCGGACGGCTTTGAAGCGATTCTGGATCACCATCCGCCGCCTCAGGAAGGGGAAGCAGTGCACTATCAACACCGTGTATGGTGAGGATGGTGTTCTGCTGACCTCGACTGCGGATGTTGTGGATCGGTGGAGGGAATACTTTGAAGACCTCCTCAATCCCACCAACACGTCTTCCTATAAGGAAGCAGTGCCTGGGGAATCTGTGGTGGGCTCTCCTATTTCTGGGGCTGAGGTTGCTGAGGTAATTAAAAAGCTCCTCGGTGGCAAGGCCCCAAGGGTGGATGAGATCCGCCCGGAGTTCCTTAAGGCTCTGGATGCTGTGGGGCTGTCTTGGTTGACAAGACTCTGCAGCATCGCGTGGACATCGGGGGCGGTACCTCTGGATTGGCAGACCGGGGTGGTGGTTCCTCTCTTTAAGAAGGGGAACTGGAGGGTGTGTTCTAACTATCGGGGAATCACACACCTCAGCCTTCCCGGTAAGGTCTATTCAGGTGTACTGGAGAGGAGGCTACGCCGGATAGTCGAACCTCGGATTCAGGAGGAACAGTGTGGTTTTCGTCCTGGTCGTGGAACTGTGGACCAGCTCTATACTCTCGGCAGGATCCTTGAGGGTGCATGGGAGTTTGCCCAACCAGTCTACATGTGCTTTGTGGACTTGGAGAAGGCATTCAACCGTGTCCCTCAGGAAGTCCTGTGGCGAGTGCTCAGAGAGTATTGGGTATCAAACTGTCTGATTGTGGCGGTCCGCTCCCTGTATGATCAGTGTCAGAGCTTGGTCCGCATTGCCGGCAGTAAGTCGGACACGTTTCCAGTGAGAGTGGGACTCCGCCAAGGCTGCCCTTTGTCACAGATTCTGTTCATAACTTTTATGGACAGAATTTCTAGGCGCAGTCAGGGCGTTGAGGGGATCTGGTTTGGTGGCTACAGGATTAGGTCTCTGCTTTTTGCAGATGATGTGGTCCTGATGGCTTCATCTGGCCAGGATCTTCAGCTCTCACTGGATCGGTTCACAGCTGAGTGTGAAGCGACTGGGATGAGAATCAGCACCTCCAAGTCCGAGTCCATGGTTCTCGCCCGGAAAAGGGTGGAGTGCCATCTCCGGGTTGCGGTGGAGACCCTGCCCCAAGTGGAGGAGTTCAAGTACCTCGGAGTCTTGTTCACGACTGAGGGAAGAGTGGATCGTAAGATCAACAGGCGGATCGGTGCGGCGTCTTCAGTAATGCGGACGCTGTATCGATCCGTTGTGGTGAAGAAGGAGCTGAGATAGGGTGAGAAGCTCTGCCATCCGGGAGAGGCTCAAAGTAAAGCCGCTGCTCCTCCACATCGAGAGGAGCCAGATGAGGTAGTTCGGGCATCTGGTCAGGATGCCACCCGAACGCCTTCCTAGGGAGGTGTTTAGGACACGTCCGACCGGTAGGAGGCCACGGGGAAGACCCAGGACACGTTGGGAAGACTATGTCTCCCGGCTGGCCTGGAACGCCTCGGGATCCCCCGGGAGGAACTGGACGAAGTGGCTGGGGAGAGGGAAGTCTGGGCTTCCCTGCTTAGGCTGCTGCCCCCGCGACCCGACCTCGGATAAGCGGAAGAAGATGTATGGATGGATGGATATATATATATATACGTATATATAGGGGCGTTCAAGCATCAAGGGTTGGAATTTGGGGTTAAATCACCAAATGATTCCCGAGCGTTGGGTCAAATGCAGAGGGTAACTTCACCACACCTAGTGTGTGTGTGACTATCAGTGGTACTTTAACTTCAACTTTACATATATACTGTATATACGTGTGAAGTAAATTATATTTATATAGCGCTTTTTCTCAAAGCGTTTTACATAGTGAAACCCAATATCTAAGTTACATTTAAACCAGTGTGGGTGGCCCTGGGAGCAGGTGGGTAAAGTGTCTTGCCCAAGGACACAACGGCAGTGATTAGGATGGCGGAAGCTGGGATTGAACCTGGAACCCTCAAGTTGCTGGCACGGCCACTCTACCAACTGAGCTATACCATATGTGTATATATACACATATATACTATATATATTTTATATATATTAATTAATTTTGTATTTACTTTTGCCAAATTGAATGTAACACTGTAATCCTGGTGGAGGATTTTGTCGCCCCCGTGTGGTCTTTTAGGGCAGTGGTTAGAATTAAGGAGGCAATGTTTTTCTCTGTAAAATAAAAAAGCCATCGGACCAGAGTTGCCGTAACAAGGCTTGTCATGCCACGATTAAAATGGTGACACGGCAAGCAGACACTTCAGAAGAATTAAGCGTTCACCCGTGAGGAAGGGATGAGTTTCAAGCCTTGGAGTTTAGTGTTTATGTTCTTGGGGTCGTCGGGTCGGAGTTTGAGGTCTGCCGTGCTGCCCGTGGATTAACGCAAGGCTCCAATCCGCTGTCATCTGTCGGTTAAAGTATGGATCCGAGGACTGTGCCTTTGCTTCGAGTGTGAGCGCCTGCGTGATCGTGGAAAAAGGCGTTTTTTTCTTCTTCAAGCAAGTCAACACTGAAGGACTCCGGATAAGAACCACGGACACTTGTTGAAAATACAACTTGCTGAGCTAACTGTTAGCATGCTCTCGGCTAACAGAGCACACTACTTTTGTTGACTATTTTAAGCGAAACCATCTAGAGACGATTCAGTCGGGTGTATGTTGGCCAACCGTTTGTCGAATTAGAGCGCCAACGAGTCGTCGGTGTCATTTTTTCATTTGTGTTAAGTGCGTGAAGAGGTTACAGGTGGATGTGAAAGCTCAGTCAGTTTAGCTAGCGCAGCTACTTGCTAGCCCGCTCACGTCCATGTTATGTTTCATAGCTTTGACAGATAACAATATCAACTTCTTTTAAAGTCGGAACTTGCGGGAAAATGCTTGATTAACTCAGTTGTGACAAGTTATTTCCCCCCCAATACACATCATCCATATATACCAATCGGATATATGTCGACTTTTTGATGGAGTACCACCCACAGAAAGATCTTGGAAGATAAATAATATCATTTTTTTTTAAAATTCCAAAGTAGTTAAAGGGCGCAGCATGTCCGGCTCCCCGGGCACAGGGGGCTCAAACCCCCGGAAGTTCAGCGAGAAGATAGCGCTGCACAACCAGAAGCAGGCAGAAGAGACGCGGGCCTTCGAACAGCTGATGACGGACCTGACTGTCTCAAGGGTAAGCAAGCTGTCATTATTATTATGTGCTGTCTTGCTCTCACACCCCACTTAAATTCTAATCCAGTCATTTCAGCACCAAGAAATAGTCTTCAGGACAAAGTCGACTTTTTGAAATCCTTGGACATGATGGAGAGGGATGTTTATTAATGCAATAGAATAGAATAGATAGAAAAGAAAGTACTTTATTGATCCCTGGGGGAAATTCAGCACCACAGTTCGCTCACAATAGACAAGAATAATAATAAATAATATAATATATTATATATATGATATAAATAATATAAATATATTTTACATATACTACATATATTCTACAATTAAGTGCAGTCAAGAAGGAACATGCATTATACAGTCTGATGGCTGTCGGTATGAAGGACCGCCTGTGTCGTTCCGTGTTGCGTTTTGGGAGTCTGAGCCTTCCACTGAACATGCTCATTCTCCCCGCAAGGTCCGAGTGTAGTGGGTGGGGGGTGTTGTCCATAATGGCTAGGAGTTTTGCTAGACTTCTCCTCTCTGACACCACCGCCAGAGAGTCTAGCTCCACTCCCACCACGTTACTGGCCTTCTTTACCAGCTTGTCCAGTCTGTTTGCGTCCCTCGCTCTCAGCCCGCTGCCCCAGCAGGCAACCACCGACTTGTAGAACATCTTCAACATCTTTGTACAGACGTTGAAGGATCCTAGCCTCCTGAGGAAGTAGTAACATGGACATCAGCTCCTAGGAACTCAAAAAGAAGTTCTGGGAACATTTATTTGCTGCGTCATTGACTTCTATTTGGTTATGTCTCTAATGCAGGGGCGTTCAAGTTTTTTGCATGGGTACTGCAGTTTTCGTTTGTACTTCGGTCAAATGATAAATGGATGGAATGAACACTTTTTTTTTTTTTTAATGTAAGTCAGCCCACACTCTTTCTTTTTTTATGCATTTTAAGTCGTAAATGCGACAAGTACGAGGTGGCTAACAATAAAGCTAATTGGGGTAATTTATTCCGTCTAAAAACATCCAAAGCCCCCAACAATACTCTATTTACATGTTGTGACCTGAATATTTACCAAGTATTAGCGATATTGTTATTACAAGCGCTAACGCAGACAAACTATTTTTTAGATCAGAGCGGTTACCAGTATGTAACGATATATCGATAGATTGATTTATATTCCTAAATGTCAAGTATAGGGCTGCAACAACTAATCGATTAAAATCGATTATAAAAATAGTTGGTGATTAATTTAGTCATCGATTCGTTGGATCTATGCTATGCGCATGCGCAGAGGCAATTTTTATTTATTTATTTTTTAAATATTTTTGTATTTATTTTTGTATTTTTTTTTATAAACCTTTATTTATAAACTGCAACATGTACAAACAGTACATGTTTGTACATGTACAAACATGTACAAACATGTGGTTGGTTGGGAGTTTGCCCAACCAGTCTACATGTGTTTTGTGGACTTGGAGAAGGCATTCGACCGTGTCCCTCGGGAAGTCCTGTGGGGAGTGCTCAGAGAGTATGGGGTATCGGACTGTCTGATTGTGGCGGTCCGCTCCCTGTATGATCAATCCCAGAGTTTGGTCCGCATTGCCGGCAGTAAGTCGGACACGTTTCCAGTGAGGGTTGGAATCCGCCAAGGCTGCCCTTTGTCACCGATTCTGTTCATAACTTTTATGGACAGAATTTCTAGGCGCAGTCAAGGCGTTGAGGAGATCTGGTTTGGTGGCTGCAGGATTAGGTCTCTGCTTTTTGCAGATGATGTGGTCCTGATGGCTTCATCTGGCCAGGATATTCAGCTCTCGCTGGATCGGTTCGCAGCTGAGTGTGAAGCGACTGGGATGAGAATCAGCACCTCCAAGTCCTAGTCCATGGTTCTCGCCCGGAAAAGGGTGGAGTGCCATCTCCGGGTTGCGGAAGAGACCCTGCCCCAAGTGGAGGAGTTCAAGTACCTTGGAGTCTTGTTCACGAGTGAGGGAAGAGTGGATCGTGAGATCGACAGGCGGATCGGTGCGGCGTCTTCAGTAATGCAGACGCTGTATCGATCCGTTGTGGTGAAGAAGGAGCTGAGCCGGAAGGCAAAGCTCTCAATTTACCGGTCGATCTGCGTTCCCATCCTCACCTATGGTCATGAGCTTTGGGTTATGACCGAAAGGACAAGATCACGGGTACAAGCGGCCGAAATGAGTTTCCTCCGCCGGGTGGCGGGGCTCTCCCTTAGAGATAGGGTGAGAAGCTCTGCCATCCGGGGGGAGCTCAAAGTAAAGCCACTGCTCCTCCACATCGAGAGGAGCCAGTTGAGGTGGTTCGGGCATCTGGTCAGGATGCCACCCGAACGCCTCCCTAGGGAGGTGTTTAGGGCACGTCCGACCGGTAGGAGGCCACGGGGAAGACCCAGGACACGTTGGGAAGACTATGTCTCCCGGCTGGCCTGGGAACGCCTCGGGATCTGGACGAAGTGGCTGGGGAGAGGAAAGTCTGGGTTTCCCTGCTTAGGTTGCTGCCCCCGCGACCCGACCTCGGATAAGCGGAAGAAAATGGATGGATGGATGGATGTACAAACAGCTGAGAAACAATAATCAAAATAAGTATGGTGCCAGTATGATGTTTTTTTTCCAATAAAATACTGGAAATGATAGAAATGTAGTTTGTCTCTTTTATCCGATTATTAATCGATTAAATGAAGTAATAATCGACAGATCAATCGATTATCAAATTAATCGTTAGTTTCAGCCCTAGTCAAGTATATTGCTGAGTCTGCATCTGGCCATTGACTTCTATTTGGTTATTTTTCTAATGCAGCCCTGTTCAAAGTTTTTGCATTGGTAAAAAGGAGCACTTTTTTAAAATTTTGCCTGTCATTTTATGTAAGTCAGCACACACTTTGTTATTTAATGCATTTTAAGTCGTAAATACGACATGTACGAGGTGGCTAACAATGAAACTAATGGGGGTCCACTATTCCGTCCATAAAGCCCTTTAAAAACATCCAAAACCACCAACAAATACTTCATTTACATGTCGTGAATATTTACCAAGTATTGGCGATATTGTTATTATAAGCGCTAACGGAGACAAACAATTTTTCAGATCACAGAGGTTACCAGAATGAAACGATTGAGCGATATATCGATAGATTGATTAATATTCTTAAATGTCAAGTATCATTCAATCAATGTTTACTTATATAGCCTTAAATCACAAGTGTCTCAAAGGGCTTCACAAGCCACAACGACATCCTCGGCTCAGATCCCACATCAGGGCAAGAAAAAATTCAACACAATGGGATGACAATGAGAAACCTTGGAGGGGACCGCAGATGTGGGGACGGTGCAATGGACGTCGAGTGGATCTAGCATAATATTGTGAGAGTCCAGTCCATAGTGGATCTAACACAATAATGAGAGTTCAGTCCATAGTGGGGCCAGCAGGAGATCATCTTGAGCGGAGACAGGTCAGCAGCGCAGAGACGTCCCCAACTAATGCACAGATGAGTGAGCCACCCTGGGTCCCGACTTTGGACAGCTAGCGCGTCATCTGTGGTCACCGAATCTGTGCCCCCGGGGACATATGGTACAATACAATCAGCAAGATAGGATGGAGCTAGACCGTGTAGTATTTTATACGTAAGTAGTAAAACCTTAAAGTCACATCTTAAGTGCACAGGAAGCCAGTGCAGGTGAGCCAGTATAGGCGTAATATGATCAAACTTTGTTGTTCTTGTCAAAAGTCTAGCAGCCGCATTTTGTACCAACTGTAATCTTTTAATGCTAGACATAGGGAGACCCGAAAATAATGCGTTACAGTAATCGAGACGAGACGTAACAAACGCATGAATAATAATCTCAGCGTCGCTAGTGGACAAATTGGAACAAATTTTAGCGATATTACGGAGATGAAAGAAGGCCGTTTTAGTAACACTCTTAATGTGTGACTCAAACGAGAGAGTTGGGTCGAAGATAATACCCAGATTCTTTACAGAGTCGCCTTGTGTAATTGTTTGGTTGTCAAATGTTAAGGTGGTATCATTAAATAGGTGTCGGTGTCTAGCAGGGCCGATAATCAGCATTTCCGTTTTCTTAGCGTTGAGTTGCAAAAAGTTAGCGGACATCCATTGTTTAATTTCATTAAGACACGCCTCCAGCTGACTACAATCCGGCGTTTTGGTCAGCTTTAGGGGCATGTAGAGTTGGGTGTCATCAGCATAACAGTGAAAGCTAACACCGTATTTGCGTATGATGTCACGTAGCGGCAGCATGTAGATGCTGAAGAGTGCAGGGCCAAGAACCGAACCCTGGGGAACTCCACACGTTACCTTAACATACTCCCAGGTCACATTGTTATGGGAGACGCACTGCATTCTGTCAGTAAGATGGGAGTTAAACCAAGACAAGGCTAAGTCTGACATACCAATACGTGTTTTGATACGCTCTAATACAATATTATGATCGACGGTATCGAAAGCAGCGCTAAGATCAAGAAGCAGCAACATGGATGACGCATCAGCATCCATCGTTAGCAATAGATCATTAGTCATTTTTGCGAGGGCTGTCTCCGTAGAGTGATTTGCCCTCAAACCGGATTGAAAGGGTTCACAGAGATTGTTAGACGCTAAGTGTTCATTTAGCTGCTGTGCAACAATTTTTTCGAGGATTTATGGAAAATGCAAGCTGCTCAGAAATACAGTCACATAGACGTTCTGAGTGCCTGCAAGTACGCATTCGGGGCAGGATTACTGGTGAGCTGCAGCAGATAGTGAAAGTAAAGTCGCTGCTCCTTTTAATTGTTGCGTTTCAATTTCTATGCCAGTGCTAGTCATATGACTATTTTCTTCTTCTGGGCTGCACTTCCAGCTGTGTAAGGGGACAAGGCACAATGCTGTTGCAACATTCATTACGTCATGAGGTGACTGACTTTCGCTACGTTGGTACGGGAGGTCGCGCGCACGCACACAGACACAATTTTACACAAACACACGCACACGTATACTAACACACACATTCACTAGCACACAAGATCACGGTCAATAAAGGTGGATTGTTCCGTGCCGGATAATACCAAGCGTTGTTGTTTCCTACTGATTACTACTGCGGTAACTTCTAATGATTGCCCACTGCTCCCCTCACCTCCCAGGGGGTGATCAAGGGTGATGGGTCAAATGCAGAGAATAATTTCGCCACACCTAGTGTGTGTGTGACAATCATTGGTACTTTAACTTTAACAAACATTCCCGCCGCCATGTTTGATCGAAGAAATATGCTAACAGCTGATAACTGTGATCAAACTCAAGTTAATCGCGATCAACGATCACGACCATATAAACGCCCATCATAGTATCCAGTATTTATTTCACTGTCACACTACTTGATTTTTTTTTTGCTAAAAAGTTACTTAATCGCTTTCAACTCACTGAATAATTTCGGATCGTATTGTTTTAAAATAAATATTGTCCCTGAATCGTATCGGTAACCACAAATTCTGAATCAAATCCAATTGTTGTTAAAACAAATAGTTACCGGTACATAATAACTAGCTTATACAGCTATTGAAATACTGAGCCAGTGCACTGCTGCTGCTTTGCCTGAGTTGGTAAAAGTTCATTCTAGATTATAAATCATGCCTTCCACTTTTATAGTAGAAGGTTGAACAGAAAAGTTGGTCAACTTTGACATCCAACTTATGCCTGGAGATACCGACAAAGACACAAAATACGCTAGTTAGCGGCAACTTTTTTATATTTTTTTATTTTTACTTGCATGAGGATTATGATTAATTTTACATCTAAATGGGAAGATATGAACATCCCATTAGTCAGCAACCTAGTGAGAGCAGACATTGTACAGTAAGTGATTATTTTATTATGTACGTAGTTTGTATAGCTTGTTTAGCACTCAGCAATTCTGCTGCATGATACCCAGTGTTTCACTAAAGCTGAATTTGTTCAGCACACAGCTTCCAAAACTTTAACCTCATCCTCTTTATATTCAGGCTAAAAAATATAAGGTTCTGGATCATTATTTGTCCCAAAGTAGTCTTTGTTGTCCCACATGAAATGTTGTTTATGAAGTGAAACACCAACATTGTGATGTGTCCGTTAAATTAATACGGACCGTACGATTAAATTGACCAGAATATATAAATATGACATCTTATTATGAATGTGCCTGTTACTTTATTACATACAATTAGGGATGATGTTTGATAAGAAATTATCGAGTTCGAGCCTATTATCGAATCCTCTTATCGAACCGATTCCTTATCGATTCTCTTATCGAGTCCAGATAGGTTGTTGTATATGGAAAAAAACACACAATATTTGGTTTAACAAAAGCTCACTTTTATTATATAAGAAAAAAACAAAATCTAATAAATAAAAAAATATTGACTGTTACCCCCCTAAAAAAATAAAATAAAATAAATAAATATTGACTGTTGTTACCTTAAGTATATTAAGTGGGATTTTTAAGTAAAACAAATATATACAGTAACACAAAAACAACCTGTCTCTGTGATCACTATAGGTGTTTAAATAATAATATAGTGTTAAATAAAATCAGTCCCTTGGGCACAAAACTGAAAATAATACAGCTCTCCAAAAAGTGCACTTTTGCTGCTATTTGACATAACTGTTTGTTATGATGCTTTGACATTTTTGCACTTTATTTCTTTATTGAAAGAAAATTCTATGAAGAGAAAAGTTGTTTGCAAATGTGGTTACAATGCTAAAAAATGAAAAGTTAAAGCTAAAAAAAGAAATACACTTTATTGAGTTAACATTATTTCTATATAGGGGGAAATATGTGATGTTATGAGCTAGGAATATAACAACTACACTACCCAGCGTGCAACGGGAGTGACGAGCATGCACGGTAGCCCCGAAAAGTGTTGCATGTCACCACCCGGCAGCTAAGAATGAGGTTATGAGCACGCTGTGAAAGTAAACGTCAAGAACTCAGCCAACACGCCTCGTCTGCATTATTTATAATTAGACAGACAACACATATACAGTGTGATTTTGTTTTGTTTACAAGGAAAGAAAAACAAAAGTTAAAAAAGGGAGATGTCATATACTGTATGTATGTGCTGCGGTTGCTTTAAGAACGTTGCGACAGCTGCCGTAAAGGAGGTGCGTTGCTAGCCTTGTTGCTATGTTTCCGGTTGGTCGTAAAAGTGTTCGTCATGTGTTTGTACCCTGCTCAAATCTCTCAGTAAAGTTATTCATTGGATTATACTTTTTGTTTTGAACTTTATTACACCTTGGAGCGCTTTTTCTGGTCCATTGTTTTCCTGCTTTCCCTATCTGCGCCTAATGACTGAGCTACGTGACGTCATTTCTTGTGATGTCACACGGAGCATTTCTGGTCGGGACGGGATTCCAGAGATTCGAATAAAGAACCAACTCTTTTTCTTTACTATAGTGGTCTTGATAACGGGTACCGGTTCTCAAAAAGGGATTTGAGTCAGAGGACTCGGTTCTTTTCTTATTGAACAACCGGGAAAACCGGTTTAGAGTATCATCCCTACATACTATATATACTTAGAGCATGCAGTAGCTAACATTTTGTTCATTATTTCTACTGTTTATATTTTGACATTGAATAGTTGAATCATTTTGAAACATAAACAACATGACTGCCAGATATTTGTTATGTCATGCTATAAATCACAAATCGTTATTCAGATAAAATAAGTTAGCTAATAGAATAAACATTGTTTGTACTTTTTATGATTTTTGCATTTGGAGCAGTTAGAACTGGTCAAATATACATAAATTGGCTATACAATCCAAGGCAGAATCCGCTAAAGCAGAAACAAAAAGGAAAATGCAAGCTGCTCAGAAATTTGCTAGCAAGGCTCATGTCAGAACCATCAAAGCAAAAATACCAAAGTAATGTGTGAATGAAGCAAAGTAATGTGTAAATAATGTGAATAATTAGATGAACCATCTGTGGCTGTGAAGTGAACACTAGTAAGGTTGTAAATACTGTATAGAGTAGGCTAACTCATGTGGTTCTTGTGGATGTGAAAACAAGTTGTAATTACTGTAGTGACTAAATAACATAGGGACTGAAACAGACATAGTGATTCATTTGGATGAATTGGGTATGTATTTATGTCAACTCTGTTGATCATTCTTCAATTCTTTAAACACTAAAACATCTTTAAATGGTGCTTTTTTGGGCTAATTTTTGCATGTTCAATTACTGAAAAACCAGGACCTTCTACCTGCTGGTAGAAAAAAGGTTGAGGACCCCCGATTTAACATGATGTTTAAAGTTACAATAGCTCATTTAAAACTTCCCTTATTCCTCTGAACCCAATTGCGTGTGCAGTTGATCAAGTTCCAAATCAAGATGACTAGCATGTCATCTGCAGAAGTAGAATTTTGGCAAATGGACTACCTTTTAGTCTGCAAGGCTTTTTTGTTCAGAATTTTGGGGCCGGGTCTCTGATGTATGCGTATGTTTGCTGGGATCTGGTCACATGGAAGTCCCTTGTTGCTAGGTGTGACAGGTGTATGACTTTTTTTGCATAGCGACAGTTCACTCAGCCAAGAAGAAGTTACCAGGATAAAATGTTTGTAGTTTACCATGACCAGGGTGAATTATCTCAGGGGTCTCCAACCTTCTGAGAGCTACTCCCTACACTGGCAAGCTACTCGAAAAGGGGTGGTGAGCTACTGGTAGCTATCGACAGCTTAGAGACCCAGATGTATAGTAAAAAGCATGTACTCGGTAGTCCTTTCCTTTCACACCACCATGTTTTTGCTGTATGAAAAAAATAAATAAATAAAATGCTCATTTAAAGGCCTACTGAAACCCACTACTACCGACCACGCAGTCTGATAGTTTATATATCAATGATGAAATCTTAACATTGCAACACATGCCAATACGGCCGGGTTAACTTATAAAGTGCAATTTTAAATTTCCCGGGAAATATCCGGCTGAAAACGTCTCGGTATGATGACGTTTGCGCGTGACGTCACGGATTGTGCGGAAGTTGGGACACCATTGTGTCCCCAATACAAACAGCGTCTGTTTTCATCGCAAAATTCCATAGTATTCTGGACATCTGTGTTGGTGAATCTTGCAATTTGTTTAATGAACAATGGAGACAGCAAAGATGGTCTGTAGGTGGGATCGGTGTATTAGCGGCTGGCTACAGCAACACAACCAGGAGGACTTTGAGATGGATAGCAGACGCGATATCCGACGCTAGCCGCCGACCGCACCGATGATCGTTGTGAAGTCCTTCGTCGCGCCGTCGATCGCTGGAACGCAGGTGAGCACGGGTGGTGATGAGCAGATGAGGGCTGGCGTAGGTGGAGAGCTAATGTTTTTAGCATAGCTCTGTCGAGGTCCCTTAGCTAAGTTAGCTTCAATGGCGTCGTTACCAACAGTATTGCTAGGCTTCCCCGGCTGGTTACAGGTCCAGGGTTTAGTTCAGTGTCTCCTGATAGTAGAAGTAATAGTAGTATTGTTGATCTTCGGTCTATCCTTCCAGTCAGGGGCATGTTTCTTCTGTTTCTATCCGCAGTTAAGCACAATGCTATCACGTTAGCTCCGAAGCTAAAGTGCTTCGCGATGTATTGTCGTGGAGATAAAAGTCACTGTGAATGTCCATTTCGCGTTCTCGACTCTCATTTTCAAGAGGATATAGTATCCGAGGTGGTTTAAAATACAAATCCGTGATCCACAATAGAAAAAGGAGAAAGTGTGGAATCCAATGAGCCCTTGTACCTAAGTCAGAGCGAAAAAAGATACATCCTGGCGTCCTGCACTGCACTCTAATCCTTCACTCTCACTTTCCTCATCCACAAATCTTTCATCCTCGCTCAAATTAATGGGGTAATCGTCGCTTTCTCGGTCTTAATCGCTCTTGCTGGTGGGAATGATTGTAAACAATGTGCAGATGTGAGGCGCTCCACAACCTGTGACGTCACGCTACTTCCGGTACAGGCAAGGCTTTTTTTTATCAGCGACCAAAAGTTGCGAACTTTATCGTCGATGTTCTCTACTAAATCCTTTCAGCAAAAATATGGCAATATCGCGAAATGATCAAGTATGACACATAGAATGGACCTGCTATCCCCGTTTAAATAAGAAAATTTAATTTCAGTAGGCCTTCAGTATTGGGTTGCATTGTGTTCTTTCTATCAGATCTGAGGTGGTCTTTGAAAAAGGATGGTGCTTTGAGGCCAAAGCAATTTTAAGTTATCATTCAGGTATGAACTGTCTGTAACCTCCTTGCGGACTGAAAGAGGGAGAGGTTGGCATTGAACACATTTCAGAGCAAACAGCTGTAATTAGAATTAGCTGCTTTAAAGTTTACGCCTGGCGCTGGTGAACTGAATAGTATAGTGTATACAATCAGAAGGGTTGTAGTAAAGTCGTACTGGGGCTGAAGTCTTTGACCTACTGTACCACGATTGGCATCTTTGTGAAGCAAAAATGTGTAAAGGCTGCTTGTTTGCTTGATTTGGAAAACTGCAAAACTGAATTATGTTGATATTTGCTTCTTAATAATATGCTATGGTTCAAACTGACACCTACTCTTATTAGCGAGCGTGAATTTGAGGGACTTTTTTGAGGAGAAAATATTGTAACAAAATTTTGTATGGTGTTGTTTTCTTGTGTGTGATTATTCCAAGCTTATTATCAGATCCTACCCGTGTCTTTTTTTTATGCATAGCTGCGGCACTTTAAATGAATGTGGACAGCGTGTCATGAATACGACGGTCAGTTAGATTAAAAAAATATATATCGATAGTCGTATCTATCATATGTGCAGATAACGGTCCTCCATAACTGACCCAATTAGAAACTATTACCAAAAAAAACCGGTACACTGTATACGTCCCTAATGATAACCATGATATTTTTGGTCACGATAACCGTGATATGATATTTTCATATCATTATATCCCTAATAGGCACAAGGGTGGGATGTAAAGCCTAAAATCTATATTGTGTATATATGTGTTGCAGCCTCTTATATATTTTTGACTTGTTACATAAACATTAATGAAAGCCAAACTTTAAAAAATGCTAAGAAAGAAAGACTTCTATGAATACAAAAAAATTGAAGACCAAGGTTATGCTCGCATGGATGTGGGTCACTGTGGCCTCCCTCCGGGGCCAGGCCTGGAAGTGGGGCTCAATGGCCCCATGGGGCCCGGTTGGGCACAGCCGAAGAGGAAACGTGGGTCCCCCCTCCAGTGGGCTCAACACATATATGAGGGGGATTAAAAGTCAGGTACTCTGTGAGCTCGGCAGCAGTTGAAGGCTGGGCCCTTGGCGGCCCGATCCTCGGCTACAGAAGCTAGATCTTGGGATGTGAACGTCACCTCGCTGGGGGGGAAGGAGCCTGAGCTGGTGCACGAGGTAGAGAAGTTCCGGCTGGATCTAGTCGGTCTCACTTCAACGCACAGCAAAGGCCCTGGAATGAGTCCTATCAATAGGGCAGGGGTCTCAAACTCAATTTACCTGGGGGCCACTGGATGCAGAAACTGGGTGAGGCTGGGCCGCAAGAAAAGATTTCTTAAAAAAATCTAACATGCACTTTTTAATGAATTCACCTTCTTTGAATGGCTATCCTGCCCTAGCAACATACTTGCCAACCCTCCCGATTTTTCCGGGAGACTCCCGAATTTCAGTGCCCCTCCCGACAATCTCCCGGGGCAACCATTCCCCTAAATTTGTCACGATTTTCACCTGGACAATAATATTAAGGGCCTGCCGTGATAGCCCTGCCTTTAATGTCCTCTACAACCTGTCGTCGCGTCCGCTTTTTCACCATACAAACAGCGTGCCGGCTCAGTCACATGTTATATGAAGCTTCTGCAGACACACGTAAGTGACTGCAAGACATACTTGATCAACAGCCATACAGGTCACACTGAGGGTGTCCGTATAAACAACTTCATCACTGTTACAAATATGCGCCACACTGTGAACCCACACCAAACAAGAATGACAAACACATTTCGGGAGAACATCCGCACCGTAAGACAACATAAACACAACAGAACAAATACCCAGAACACCTTGCAGCCCTAACTCTTCCGGGCTGCAATATACAGCCCCGCTACCACCAACCCCCGCTCCCCTCAACCGACGCAACGGACGGGAAGGGGGGTTGATGTGTGGGGGTGCAGGGTTGGGGGGGCGGAGTTTGGTGGTAGCGGGCGTATCCCCAAAGTTCATACAGCACATATATTTCCCCAAAGTCTCCAAAGTTACGTACGTGACATGCACATAGCGGCACACACGTACGGGCTAGCGATCAAATGTTTGGAAGCCGCAGCTGCGTACTCACGGTACCGCGCCTGCGTATCCAACTCAAAGTCCTCCTGGTAAGAGTCTCTGTTGTCCCAGTTCTCCACAGACCAATGGT
Organism: Entelurus aequoreus; assembly: GCF_033978785.1. Taxonomy (NCBI): domain Eukaryota; kingdom Metazoa; phylum Chordata; class Actinopteri; order Syngnathiformes; family Syngnathidae; genus Entelurus; species Entelurus aequoreus. The sequence goes on from NC_084732.1 coordinate 63,035,628, forward strand.
AAAGCTTGACTGTCATCTTTCGGGAATGTAAACAGTGAAACATCGTCTGTGTTTGTGTTGCTGCAGCCGGCCGAAATACACCGCTTCCCACCTACAGCTTTTTTCTTTGCTGTCTCCATTGTTCATTGAACAAATTGCAAAAGATTCACCAACACAGATGTCCAGAATACTGTGGAATTTTGCGATGAAAACAGACGACTTAATAGCTGGCCACAATGCTGTCCCAAAATGTCCTCTACAATCCGTGACGTCACGCGCAGGCGTCATCATACCGAGACGTTTTCGCGCAATATTTCGCGCAATATTTAAAATTGCACCTTAGTAATCTAACCCGGCCGTATTGGCATGTGTTGCAATGTTAAGATTTCATCATTGATATATAAACTATCAGACTGCGTGGTCGGTAGTAGTGGGTTTCAGTAGGCCTTTAATATAATGTTGCAGATACATTTAAATACAAATACAAAATTTGGTAACACTTTAGTATGGGGAACATATTCACCATTCATTAGTTGCTTATTAAAGTAACAAAGACTTAATTTAGAGTTATTTGGACACTAGGGGAACATATAAGGGTTAGGGTTAGGGTTACTAATAGCAATAATTCTGAGGTTATTGAGGGAAGACTCTTAGTTATTGGCTGACTGGTTGTTTAGTAAGTCCATGCAGAATAAGGCATTAAAGGCCTACTGAAAGCCACTACTACCGACCACGCAGTCTGATAGTTTATATATCAATGATGAAATCTTAACATTGCAACACATGCCAATACGGCCGGGTTAACTTATAAAGTGCAATTTTAAATTTCCCGCTAAACTTCCGGTTCGAAACGCCTCTGAGGGTTGACGTATGCGCGTGACGTCAATCATTGAAAAGGAAGTATTTGGACACCATTGAAGTCAATACGAAATAGCTCTGTTTTCATCTCATTATTCCACAGTATTCTGGACATCTGTGTTGGTGAATCTGTTGCAATTTGTTCATTGCATTATGGAGAAAGAAGCTGAGCAAGCAAAGAAGAAAGTTGTCGGTGCGAAGTGTCTATTTTGCGAGGGAAGTCAGCAACAACACGTACACAGCCCGCGCTTCTTTGTTTACATTCCCGAAAGATGCAGTCAAGATGGAAGAACTCGGACAACAGAGACTCTTACCAGGAGGACTTTGATTTGGATACACAGTTGCGATAACGTGAGTACACAGCTGCGCTTCCAAACATTTGATCGCTTGCTATAACTAGCTCGAGCTAGTAGCTAGAAGCTAGGAGCTAGCATTAGGATTAATTTGTGGCATATTAAATATAAGCCTGGTTGTGTTGTGGCTAATAGAGTATATATATGTCTTGTGTTTATTTATTGTTGTAGTCATTCCCAGCTGAATATCAGGTCCCACCCGCGCGCTTCCAAACATTTGATTGCTTGCCCGTACGTGCGTGTCATGTACGTAACTTTGATTAAATATATAAGCTTTATGAACCTTGGGTTAGGTGAACGGTTGTTTGGGCTGAGTGAGTGTGTGTGTTATGCAGGTGTTTGAATTGTATTGGCGGGTTATATATACGGGATCCCGTCCATATTACCCGCTCGAGCTATAACTAGCTCGAGCTAGTAGCTAGGAGCTAGGAGCTAGCATAACAAACACCTAGGTGTTTTTATGCGGGATTAATTTGTGGCATATTAAATATAAGCCTGGTTGTGTTGTGGCTAATAGAGTATATATATGTCTTGTGTTTATTTACTGTTGTAGTCATTCCCAGCTGAATATCAGGTCCCACCCGCGCGCTTCCAAACATTTGATTGCTTGCCAGTACGTGCGTGTCATGTACGTAACTTTGATTAAATATATAAGCTTTATGAACCTTGGGTTAGGTGAACGGTTGTTTGGGCTGAGTGAGTGTGTGTGTTGTGCAGGTGTTTGAATTGTATTGGCGGGTTATATATACAGGATCCCGTCCATATTACCCGCTCGAGCTATAACTAGCTCGAGCTAGTAGCTAGGAGCTAGCATAACAAACACCTAGGTGTTTTTATGCGGGATTAATTTGTGGCATATTAAATATAAGCCTGGTTGTGTTGTGGCTAATAGAGTATATATATGTTTTGTGTTTATTTACTGTTGTAGTCATTTCCAGCTGAATATCAGGTCACCCCCGTCTCTCACAGCATCTTCCACTCCCCACTAGTCCTTCACTTGCACTTTCCTCATTTAAAAATATTTCATCCTCGCTCAAATTAATGGGGAAATCGTCGCTTTCTCGGTCCGAATCTCTCTCACTTCATGCGGCCATCATTGTAAACAATAGGGAACTTTGCGTATATGTTCAATTGACTACGTCACGCTACTTCCGGTAGGGGCAAGCCTTTTTTTATCAGATACCAAAAGTTGCGATATTTATCGTCGTTGTTCTATACTAAATCCTTTCAGCAAAAATATGGCAATATCGCGAAATGATCAAGTATGACACATAGAATAGATCTGCTATCCCCGTTTAAATAAAAAAATGTCATTTCAGTAGGCCTTTAATAAGTATTTAATAATGACTAATTAAGAGCCAATATGTTACTAATTTGCATGTTAATAAGCAACTAATTAATGGTGAATATGTGTTCCTCATACTAAAGTGTTACCCAAAATTTAAATACAAGAATACAAGAACTTATAATATATAATAAATGTGTGTGTGTGTGTGTGTATACAAATATATATATATATATATATATATATATATATATATATATATATATATATATATATATATATATATATATATATATATATATATATATATATATATATATTAGGGCTGCAACAACTAATCGATTAAATCAATTAAAATCGATTATAAAAATAGTTGCCGATTAATTTAGTCATCGATTCGTTGGATCTATGCGCATGCGCAGAGGCTTTTTTTTTTAAATGTGTTTTTTTTTAATTTTTTGAAAAAAAATAAACCTTTATTTATAAACTGCAACATGTTCAAACAGCTGAGAAACAATAATCAAAATAAGTATGGTGCCAGTATGCTGTTTTTTTTCAATAAAATACTGGAAAGGATAGAAATGTAGTTTGTCTCTTTTATCCGATTATTAATCGAAGTAATAATCGACAGACTAATCGATTATCAAATGAATCGTTAGTTGCAGCCCTAATATATATATATATATATATATAGGGCTGCAACTAACGATTACTTTTATATATATATATATATATATATATATATATATATATATATATATATATATATATATATATATATATATATATATATATATATATATATATATAAGGGCTGCAACTAACGATTAATTTGATAATCGATTAATCTGTCGATTATTACTTCGATTAATCGATTAATAATCGGATAAAAGAGACAAACTACATTTCTATCCTTTCCAGTATTTTATTGAAAAAAAACAGCATACTGGCACCATACTTATTTTGATTATTGTTTCTCAGCTGTTGGTACATGTTGCAGTTTATAAATAAAGGTTTATTTAAAAACTTTTTTTATTTTTTTATTTTTAAAAGCCTCTGCGCATGCGCATAGCATAAATCCAACGAATCGATGACTAAATTAATCGGCAACTATTTTTATAATCGATTTTAATCGATTTAATCGATTAGTTGTTGCAGCCCTAATATATATATATATATATATATATATATATATATATATATATATATATATATATATATATATATATATATATATATATATATATATATATATATATACATACACACACACAGTAGCTGCAGAGACTTCAAAGAAAACGCCTCAATGTTTCTTACCTTTTATTGCAAACCATTCTAAAAGATACTTCAAGCAGTTAGTTTTAGTCCTTGAATGTAATATAGCACCCAAGGCTACTTGTAATTAAAGACAATTCTTCAAGTGAAGTGTACAGATACTGCACTTGATAGCTTTAAAAGTGTCATGCTGCAGAGAGTTAAAAGTGTGGAACAGTGCAGAAAGGCAGTACATTTAGTTTATTTTGCCTAAATAATATACAATTGTTTATATTTAACGATGTATTTTGTTTTGATGTGGTAAAACAAATTGGTCTTATCGCCTTATTGTTTGCCCACGCAATCTTCAGAGTATAGTTGTCTTTTTTCTGATGGTCTGATTAGTTAAATCCAAACCAAGTCCAATTGATGGATGTTGCACTGGTATTTTTCACCAACCCCTCCTGTTGGCTTTCAGCCATGTTGAATTATTACATCCACAATGCGTTGCAGCTTTTCACTGTCAATTTTGCAGGTCACAGCTAAATTACATCACCGACATGCTTTGTTGTCATAGAATTAAAAACTCTACCATAAGCCAAATTTATATTGTTTATCGAATATTAATTATATTGCCCATTACTGATAGCCCTTAATGTGTCTCATTTGTAGTAATTACAATTTTAATTTGGTAAATATAGTTAGATATTAAATTATATGATATAGTTACAGTTAAATATATCATTGGTATTGACTGTGCAAATAATTGCAAGTATTTGCAGTTTGCTTGGTGTATTGTAATCGGATGGTACTGTAAGTAGAGTCATTTTGTGACGAACAGTTACACTGTCATTGTGACATTGTAGCAAAGGAAAAAAAAAGGTTTTCTAGCTTTTAATGTGGCAAGATTTTTGAACAGCACAAGCAGGGCCTCTTGCAACGCACCAATGCTCTTGAGGTTGGATACCAAACTACTATGATGTCCTTCTGCTTTAGAACAGGTGAGCACAAGATTTCACCATGCACCACAAGTGGCAATATGCAGTTCATGTAGCATGTTTTCATACAAACCCCGTTTCCATATGAGTTGGGAAATTGTGTTAGATGTAAATATAAACGGAATACAATGATTTGCAAATCCTTTTCAACCCATATTCAATTGAATGCACTACAAAGACAAGATATTTGATGTTCAAACTCATAAACTTTATTTTTTTTTTGCAAATAATAATTAACTTAGAATTTCATGGCTGCAACACGTGCCAAAGGAGTTGGGAAAGGGCATGTTCACCACTGTGTTACATGGCCTTTCCTTTTAACAACACTCAGTAAACGTTTGGGAACTGAGGAGACATATTTTTTAAGCTTCTCAGGTGGAATTCTTTCCCATTCTTGCTTGATGTACAGCTTAAGTTGTTCAACAGTCCGGGGGTCTCCGTTGTGGTATTTTAGGCTTATTCATAATGCGCCACACATTTTCAATGGGAGACAGGTCTGGACTACAGGCAGGCCAGTCTAGTACCGGCACTCTTTTACTATGAAGCCACGTTGATGTAACACGTGGCTTGGCGTTGTCTTGCTGAAATAAGCAGGGGCGTCCATGGTAACGTTGCTTGGATGGCAACATATGTTGCTCCAAAACCTGTATGTACCTTTCAGCATTGATGGCGCCTTCACAGATGTGTAAGTTACCCATGTCTTGGGCACTAATACACCCCATACCATCACAGATGCTGGCTTTTCAACTTTGCGCCTATAACAATCCGGATGTTTTTTTTCCTCTTTGGTCCGGAGGACACGGCGTCCACAGTTTCCAAAAACGATTTGAAATGTGGACTCGTCAAACCACAGAACACTTTTCCACTTTGTATCAGTCCATCTTAGATGAGCTCAGGCCCAGCGAAGCCAACAGCGTTTCTGGGTGTTGTTGATAAACGGTTTTTGCCTTGCATAGGAGAGTTTTAACTTGCACTTACAGATGTAGCGACCAACTGTAGTTACTGACAGTGGGTTTCTGAAGTGTTCCTGAGCCCATGTGGTGATATCCTTTACACACTGATGTCGCTTGTTGCTGCAGTACAGCCTGAGGGATCAAAGGTCACGGGCTTAGCTGCTTACGTGCAGTGATTTCTCCAGATTCTCTGAATTCTTTGATGGTATTACGGACCGTAGATGGTGAAATCCCTAAATTCCTTGCAATAGCTGGTTGAGAAAGATTTTTCTTAAACTGTTCAACAATTTGCTCACGCATTTGTTGACAAAGTGGTGACCCTCGCCCCATCCTTGTTTGTGAATGACTGAGCATTTCATGGAATCTACTTTTATACCAATCATGGGACCCACCTGTTCCCAATTTGCCTGTTCACCTGTAGCCAAATAAGTGTTTGATGAGCATTCCTCAACTTTATCAGTATTTATTGCCACCTTTCCCAACTTCTTTGTCACGTGTTGCTGGCATCAAATTCTAAAGTTAAGGATTATTTGCAAAAGAAAAAATGTTTATCAGTTTGAACATCAAATATGTTGTATTTGTAGCATATTCAACTGAATATGGGTTGAAAATGATTTGCAAATCATTGTATTCTGTTTATATTTACATCTAACACAATTTACCAACTCATATGGAAACGGGGTTTGTAATTCCCGAGTGTAGAGATGGATGTACAGGTGGAGTGAGGTGCATGATTACCCAGGTGTTCTACTGCCCATAATTAGAATACACATAACATGTCATAAAGTGTATACAATAAATTTAGGTCCAGATAGTTTTCAAGCACAGGTCCGGATCATCATAATGTCTAACTTAGGTTATGGTTTAGTGTGTGGTATACTGTATATTGAAGCAGCTTTGTAGTTTTATCAACTTCTGCATATAATCAACAACTGACTGTCAAGCTATAGCTTGTCCTGGCAGGATTTTAAACCTGGTCTGAAATGGTCTGAGAGAAGAATTCTTAGCAGCTGTTTGGTTGGATTGTTTATATTGGGCTCTGAGACTTGATTATTTTCTGAAACCTCAGCTGATACCTAAGTGGGTATGTTTGGTAAAGAACTTTGTGCTTTGTCTGTTAGGGGAATTTCATATTGTCAGAGTTGTGAGTTCCACGGTCTCTGAGCATATTAGGCAGACTGGCTGTGTTCTTCCAGAGGGAACAAATAACAGAAATGAGTCTGTCTACTCTGGGTTGGATGGTTTATTTTCACTGTTCACTTCCCTTTTTTTTTTTTTTTAGAGAGATTGCCATGTGTGTTTATTTTTCTGTTGTTTCTTGCTCTCTAATCCCTCTCGTCTCTCCTCGTCAAAACGTAAAATATATAATTCCTTGGCTATAGGTCCCAGTGCGTTTAGAACGGCATCTGACTTTGTACTAGGACCACTGTCTGTCATTTAATGACCTGTGATCTAGCAAGTTTTGTTATCAGGCAGTTTGAGAATATGACCAAGAATATTAGCTGCCGTTGCCTTGGATGAGTGGTACAGTGTCAGTCATGGAGTGGACGATAGGGTATTGGCGTCTACTTAGCAAATAAGCTTTTGGACACAGTAAGAAAGAGATTTAAATTTAAAAAAGTTAAGTCATAGACCCCAAATCAAGTCACCTAGCTGGAAGACCGACGCGCTTGACCATGCAGACACAAGATGACCCTTGACCCATACCAAGGCCCTTAGTGATGCTGACTGCAGCCTGAAAACAAAAAGACAGCATCTGCAAGAGAAGGGCATCAAGATGGCGTTCAGCTTGGGCACTGGCGTTAACTTGTGACTGATAATGTGGAGATGTTGCATGGTCCTGTTGAAAGGCTGCACAGACTGTGCACCTCAGTCAAGAAGGACAACAGCTGGAACATCTTCAACTCGCCATCAGGAGACCATGACTTCGTTATTGTCTGATAGAAGATTTTAGTGTGTGTATTGTTTTTTTTTTAAGGCTATGATCTTAAAGGGGAACTGAAATTTGTTTGAGGAATTTTTCTTCTCATTCAAAGTATCATCATCTGTCTCAAAGTAGTTGTCGTTTTCTCTCATTATAAGTCTGCCATGATTAGTAAGAGTTGCTATTGTTGAAGGAAATAGCAGATGTTGTGATGCATCTGGGAAATGAATGTACACGGGAAATTAATGTGCCGCCGTGTACTTAAAATTACCAAAATATGTAAATATTGCATGTTATTATGAATGTTACTACATTACATATATACTTACAGAATGTATATAAAATGTTGATGGAGGATTTTGGAGGTTTTTTAGAACGCTTTAAAGGTGGAATGTAGCTAATCACAATAGCTTCATTGTTAGCTGATTTTTGCTAGCGTTTATTTACAAGTTAGAATGCATGAAAAAAACAAAACCTATGATGTGTACTTTTCTTATGGATTGTGAAAGATACGCAAACATTCCCCAAAAGTGCAGTTCCCTTTTAAGCTTTTAATCAGCTCATGTAAAGTCTATGAGTTTAAAATGCAATTTTCAATAAGCTGCAGACTTCGGGCTTTTTTAAAATCTTGCTCGTTTCTTTTTATGTGCATTTGACACTTGTGATTTAGGGCTATATAAATAAACATTGATTGATTGATTGATTGATTGATTTGGATGCACTACTTACAATCTAAATATAACCCCCGACTACCACGATTGCATATCCCATTTGTCTTCCTTCTCTGTGAATCCATTGATAATGTTAAATAATGTCTGTCTTTTTATGATTTGAATATTCGCCCTTTAATAGGTTGGAAGGAAGCCTATGATTTTCTTACTTTTGGATGGCAACTGAAATCTATATTTTTTATCTTCTCACAAAAGAAAAAGCAATCTTGTGCCATTTGATGAGGTTAAAGTATGCAGCTCGTGGACCAGAATGTGACATTTTAATTTAACTTGTGGTCTTGAAATTGCAGCAACTGCCTTCTTTTGGACCACAAACTATTTGAGACTGAACAAACAGCACCCTTGGTTATGGCAGCCGAGTGCCTTAATTACTTTAAGATGCAATTAACCAACAATCAACCACATTCTTCCATACTGCAGGCTATTCATGTAAAAAAATACTGTGTCATCACCATTCTGGCCAAGGTGAGAATGGTTCATTTATTTTCTTTCTTTTGTGAACTGACAGGTGCAGTTTCAGAAGATCCAGCAGCTTCGTTTGTCTCAGCCACGACCACAGTACTATGGAGGGTCTTTGCCCAATGTCAATCAGATAAGCAACACCAACACTGAATTTCAGGTGGGTTGTTTTCAGACAAATAACAATACATTATTTGTAGAAGTGTACCAAAGTGTGCCTCTGAACCCTAACATACTATATTGCAAGTACCCTAACTGTCCACACAATTGTAACTCATGTAAAGCCAGTTTTCCATCATTGTAAAAGCTAAAAAAAAAAAGCTTATTGCGCAATGATATGAATAAATTTTTGTTTCTTCCATCCATCCATTTTCTACCGCTCATCTTGACCTTAAGATTGTCAATACCAGTTTTACTATGATTGATATTCACTTTTTAACTTGTAATGTAACTAATGCAACAGAACAATGCAATTGATATTTGAAAAAGTTTCCCAAGTTCACATATAACATAATTTCCAGGTTAAGGCCGCACCCACCAAATTTTAGAAGAAATAAATATGTTTACATTTATCAGCCGCACCGGACTATAAGCCGCAGATATATACCGGTACGAAAGATTTTGGAAATGTTTATTTACATATATAGTATTGTCTGTTTATTTACCGTATTTTACGGACTACACAGCGCACCGGTATATAAGCCGCACCCACTAAATTTTAGGGGAAACATTATTTTTCCATATATATCCGCGCGTGATTATAAGCCGCATATGTAAATGTTGCGAAATAAGATATTTGCACAGAAAGATTCTGTAAATGTTTATTTACATACCTTAATTGTTTCCAAACGGTGCCTGTAACAAAGCAGTAGAACGGCTGATCAAACACAACAGAAGTCATCGTCATAGACCCACTAGCTGCAGTAGCTAGTTCTCCAAATTAGCTAAACAGACTCAATAACTCCACGATGACGTCATGGTGAATTTACTGAGGAATTTGTGAAGCAGAAACAATACAAGAAGAATGCCATTGTAAATTAATGATACTAACACACACTTGTAAACGTGTTAGTATATATGCTAATGCTAACAACGCTGGCTTGAGTACATTACATAGCACGTACAAATATGCATGAAAACACTCCCATCGATATCACACAAATGCGACGGTTTAGTACAGGGGTGGAATGCCATCTCCGGGTTTGGGATCCTGCCCCAAGTGGAGGAGTTAAGTACCTCTGGGTCTTGTTCACGAGTGAGAGAAGAGTGGATCGTGAGATCGACAGTGGATTTGTGCTGCACCTGCAGTGATGCAGACCCTTCATCTGTCAGTCGTGGTAGGGATGGAGCTGACCCGAAAGACAAGGCTCTCGATTTACTGGTCAACCTACGTTCCTATCCTCACCTATGGTCATGAGCTTTGGGTTATGACCGAAAGGACAAAATCACGGGTACAAGCGGTCAAAATAAGTTTCCTCCTTTGGGTGGTGAGAGAAAGATAGTAAGAAGCTCTGTCATGTGGAAGGAGCTCAGAGTAAAGCTGCTGCTCCTCCACAATAGAGAGGAGCCAGATGAGGTGGTTAAGGCATCTGGACAGAATGCTCCCCGAACGTCTCCCTGGGGAGGTGTTAGGTCGCATCCAACTGATAGGAGGCCACTGAGAAGACCCAAGACATGGTGGAAAGACGGTGTGGCTCGGTGGGTAGAGTGTCCGGGCCAGCAACCTGAAGGTTCCTGGTTCGATCCCCAGTTTGTGCCATCCTAGTCACGTCCGTTGTGTCCTTGAGCAAGACACTTCACCTTTGCTCCTGATGGGTGTGTGAATGTGTGTATGAATAGGTGAATGTGGAAATAGTGTCAAAGCACTTTGAGTACCTTGAAGGTAGAAAAGCGCAATACAAGTATAATCCATTTAGGTTTGGATGGAAATTACATTATGCTGTTCTGGTTCCCCAAAAATCACTACAATTTTAACATGCAACATGCTTTTTAAGAAGAAACACATACTTCTGGGTAACCACTATTGTATCAAAAACAATAAAATAGAATATACTTCTAAAAACAGAATATACTTCTAAAAACTACAGTTGTTTTGTGACGCAATGTAATAATAATGTACAGCATTTACCTCAGACAACTGCTTTCGACGGTATCTCCTTCCTGCAGCTTCTCTATGCTTAGATATTATTTTAACGCCCTTGGCTGGCGTTATTTACTCACTTTTTGCAGATTGTAAAGTGCTATGCTCGCACTGCTTCACCAAGTCGTCTACATGCTCACGTCAGTCATGGTTTTCAAATATTTATTTATTTAATTCAGCGGATATCATCCACTTCTTTTCAGCAGTGTCCTTCAAACTCACTTTCTCCATTCCCACGGTTGAAAAGTAATGTCTTCCTTGCAATACATCTGCTACAGGTTAATGTTTTTGAGTGAGACAATTAATGTTTTTGGTCGGCTCATAGGGTTGCAACTATTTTGATAGTCGAGTAGTCATCAACTATCTTGAGAATTAGTTGACATCTCTAATTTAGTCTTCAACTTTTAAAATGAGCTTGACTAATTCATTCATACATTGTTGTTACAATGTTTACATTTACGAGAAATACAAGTTCATTGCATTTGAAAGGGTATACTTGTATTATTATTATTATTATTATGTATTATCATTACATCAGTGGTTAATTTGGTTTTAAAATAATGTTGACAATAATATCGTTTATCGGCAATAATTTGGGTCAATATATCGTCAGCAAAATTTGTTATCGGCCCAGGCCTAACGTAATTTCTGCATGTGGATCAGTTAGCGTTCACATGAGAAATCAAACTTTTTATAATGTGAATGACTACATAAAAAAATCGCATTTGACAAAAAAATCCGAACTGGACATACTACCCTGCAGTGTGTACGTAGCCTTTGTTTGGGAAATACATCCTGCAGAATGACAATGAGACTAATTTGTCAAATTTTTGGATGTACAATTACCTAGACCACCGATGTCAACAGGTTTATCTGGCCCGCGAGATGAGTTTGCTAAGTATAAAGATTAGCTGTTTTTTCATGAAAGAAACTGCTGTTTTAAATGTGTCCACTGCATGGCGCAATAGCAATTCTGTTAGGCAAGCAAATGGTTTATACCGAGGCCAAGCAAGAGGTACACAGTAAAGCGTGGCTGCGGTTCTTTTACCTTGATTAAAATGAAATGTAAAACCTGCCGTTTTAAGTCCTCTGCTTCGATTGTGTCGTTATTTTGTACCCAATTGCCCCAAAATGTTTCTGTTGAAAAAGAGAAAATTAACAAAATGTTTCTGTTGAAAAAGAGAAAATTAAACACCGAGTGTAACTCAGACCTCAGGAATAGTTTTTACCGCTGTTTGTAGGGTTTGTTGAACTAGCACAGGATTAATACGTGGATATCACACATTAGGTAATTAAGACCTATAAGAGTTTTTATCTCTTTATTATTTAATCTTTTCAATCCCAGACAGGCTGTGACTTAGTTTGAAGGATTTGTAGATACACTGAGACAAAGTCTAAGTTTATTGTGTTCTTCATTGTGTTTTTGAAACTAAATCATTTTTTTTCCACTGAATTTTCAACTAACTTGAAGTGAAGTCTAATACTCTTGAAGTCAAGAGAATTATTTGTGAGGTGTACATTTTCAGAATGTGTTTGTTCTATTTTTTGCCAAAGTAAAACAAAGAAAACAATATAATATGGTCTTTATTTTTACGTTATCATGCCATGATTGTACAAGTCCGGCCCACTTGTGTAGAGATTTTCCTCCATGTGGCCCTTGAGCTAAAATTAGTTTGACACCCATGACCTAGACCAGAGGTGGGCAAACTACGGCCCGCTGGCCACATCAGGCCCGTTTGTCCCTTTAATGCGGCCCGCCAAATATTAAAACAAAATGCAGCTGAGATAGGCTCCAGCACCCCCCGCAACCTCTAAAGGGACAAGCGGTAGAAAATGGATAGATCAATGGAATTGAGCAAAGATCTGTTTTGAGATGTGCAACAACAAAACTGATAGTAGACTTCAATGCATTTTCAAAAATTGGTGATCAACAACACCGCTACCACTAAAAGAGAACGTAAGTGTTAACCCTTTATTACCATTTGTATGTTTCTTTGGTGATATGATATTGTTGAAAGTAGATGTATTATGATTAAAATAGCTCATGTTTGAGAAGCCTACTCTTAGTGCCAACAGATATGATATGCTTTGAAATGCATCATGTGCTCGCCCGGTCCGTCTGTCAAATTTCACAAGCCAATGTGGCACCTGAGCCAGAAAGTTTGCCCACCTCTGACCTAGACAGTGTACGAAAAATGTTATCAAACTCCAAAAAACACAAAAAGGGGGGCTTACAAAAACCAAGGTGCCAGTGTATTCAAAATGTAAATGATAAGGGCAATGCTTGCTACATTGATGTGAGAAAAATAGTTATGTGTATTATATTTGAATGTTTGTTTGCAGGGTGGCTTTCCAGCGGGACTGGATTCCATTCGAGGTACTCGCCACCATGGGCTGGTTGAGAGAGTGCACAGAGAACGCAACCGCATCAACGCTCCCCATCGCAGACCCATTGACAAGCATGGGCGGCAGATATCCTACCATACTAATAAGGCTTTAACAGTCTGATATTTTAATGTTTTGTCTTTATCACATGCTGTTGTGCTATGTGGAAATTGGCTTTACCTAAGCATATTTCTCAAATGGAGGTATGTGCTGCAGTCCTAAGAGAGTCTACATAAATGTAGGCGGGTGTAGCCTCTAAACAGAATTAGTCATCATGTTAATTGAAGCAATGCAGAGATGGTCAGCAAGATTTATGCTTGAATGACATTGACTGTATAAGGTTCTCTGCAGTCAAGTTACATGTGAATAAGAGTTCTGTTCAAGGGTGGGGAGATTTTTCTCTTGAAGAAGCTGCAGACTTGGCTTGTTTCATTGTTGGGATGGATAGAAGGACCTGTTTGTACCATAACGTAAATAGTGTGAAATCTTAATCCTAAATCAGTATCATGAAAATGTTGCTGTTTTTGAAGTTTGAATTGCATCTAATATATCAACAGTTGATGTAATTACATATGAAGGCTCAAGTATTACTACACAACTCAAAAGTTGCGTTTGTAGAGGAAAAGTGCCTACATTTTTCATGGCACCTTGTTTGGTGTGTGGGAAATGTTAATTTTTGTAGAGATTTACTATTTCCGATCATCTGTGAGGTCGTGAATATGAATGGGGATTAGATAAGCACGAGCAAGGCAAGCAAAAGGGAGGGTGTGTACTGTGAAACGTCTAAGAGAGATGTTTGGTTCTTGAGTGTGCGACCTCTGCTGTAAGAAAAACATGTCAGAAGAAAGTAGAGGGTTTAATTCTGCTTAGACAGATTCCTTTGCCAGTAATATTTTTTTCAAACTACAACTTTTATAAACTTTATAAGATATGATATGTTTTCTGAGCAAAATGGCTCTGTTGATAGTGAAGGTTGTCGTTCAGCTAATACTGGGCATCTATTTCTCTGCAAACTGGTTGCCACAGACAAGTGAAAATCTCTAGAGATTGCTTTATGGATTCACACCCAATATGTTACATTTGCATGTAACATACATTGCACACTAAACCAACAGTACGCCCCCATTTGAACGAGGGTGAGTGTTTATTTACTGCCTCTTGAGCAATGATTTAATGGCCTGTCCAATGTTTCATGTGATAGGTGTAAAATACTTTACCTCATAACAGCTTTTAATTCCTGACTTATATGCAATGTTCAATAGTAGTTTCCTTCATATTTAGAGACAATGTTAAAAGTATAATAAATGTGATGTTTGCACTGTGAAAGGATTGTCTTTCCGCTTTGATCAAAGTCGTTCCGGCTTCCAAAAACCTTACGAGTGAACCAAATGACAACACAAAGTGATCATTTTTACTCCTTTGACTGGAGTTATGTTTAGGATGAGAGCTCGAATGTAAACAGGGGAAGCTGAACAATAATACAGGGTACTTCTTTGTGCTTAACCAGATCAGATCTCACTTTGTTTCCTAACAAGAAGTGATTTTCACTAATCAGATTTCAGGAAGTTATTAAACTTGCTGAATATCTTTACAACAAGGTTCCATTTTTCATTGAAGCCCTAACTACATGTTGCATTGAAATAAAAGTAGGGCTGCGAATCTTTGGGTGTCCCACGATTCGATTCAATATCGATTCTTAGGGTCACGATTCGATTCAAAATCGATTTTTTTCAATTCAACGCGATTCTCGATTCAAAAACGATATTTTCCCGATTCAAAACGATTCTCTATTCATTCAATACATAGGATTTCAGCAGGATCTACCCCAGTCTGCTGAGCAAGCAGAGTAGTAGATTTTTGTAAAAAGCTTTTATAATTGTAAAGGACAATGTTTTATCAACTGATTGCAATAATGTAAATTTGATTTAACTATTAAATGAACCAAAAATATGACTTATGTTATCTTTGTGAAAATATTGGACACAGTGTGTTGTCAAGCTTATGAGATGCGATGCAAGTGTAAGACACTGTGACACTATTGTTCTTTTTTTTTTTATAAATGTCTAATGATAATCAATGAGGGATTTTTAATCACTGCTATGTTGAAATTGTTACTAATATTGATACTGTTGTTGATAATATTAATTTTTGTTTCACTACTTTTGGTTTGCTCTGTGTCGTGTTTGTGTCTCCCCTCAATTGCTCTGTTTATTGCTGTTCTGAGTGTTGCTGGGTCGGGTTTGGTTTTGGAATTGGATTGCATTGTTATGGTATTGCTGTGTATTGTTTTGTTGGATTGATTAATTTAAAAAAGAAAAAAAAGAAAATTTAAAAAATCGATTTTTTAAAAATGAGAATCGATTCTGAATCGCACAACGTGAGAATCGCGATTTGAATTCGAATCGATTTTTCACCATACCCCTATTATATAGTCCACTGGGGCAAAAGGCAGATACTTGTAAATTTCTTCCAGTTTTGGGAAGTTGTGTGAAAGTGTGTCTCTTTTTGAAGTGGGTCTTCAACTGAAAAATGTGGAAGAACCATTGTGTTTGTGTATTACATCCTTTTATTTCTATGGTATAAAGACAGGGTAGCCGACAGGCCTCACAACTTGTCAAAGTACATAACAGATGGGAGTTGACCCTATAAGAACACGTACAGTGCATCCGGAGAGTATTACCAGCGCTTCATTTGCTCCACACTTTATGTTACAGCTTTATTCCAAAATGGAAAAAATTCATTATTGTCATCAAAATTTTACACACCATATTTTACACACCAAATTTTAGCCCCATTTAATTTTAATTTTTTTTTTAGAGCTTTTTGAAATGTTTAAAAAAACAAACAAACTAAGAAATCATGTGTACATAAGTATTCAAAGCTTTTGCTTTAAACTTTGTTGCTGCGCCTCTGGCAGAATTTAAAGCCTCAAGTATTTGAATACGATGCCACAAGCTTGGCGCACCTTTCTTTGGGTAGTTTCGCCCAGTTCTCTTTGCAGCACCTTTCAAGCTCCATCAGGTTGGATGGGAAGCGTCGGTGCGCAGCCATTTTCAGATCCCTCCAGAGATGGATTCAAGTCTGGGCTCTGACTCAAGGAAAGTTCCAGAATTGTCCTGAAATTATTTTTTGATGGCTTGGCTGTGTGCTTAGGGTCATAGTCCTGCTACAAGATGAACCGTCTTCCAGTCTGACTTTAAGAGCGCTCTGAGGCAAGTTTTCATCCAGAATGTCTTGGCATTGCTGCATTAATTTTTTCCCCCTATCCTCACTAGTCTCCCAGTTCTCCCAGGCCACTGACCTGCTCAGTGTTCTAGTGGTTAGAGTGTCCGCCCTGAGATCAGTAGGTCGTAAGTTCAAACCCCGGCGGAGTCATACCAAAGACTATAAAAATGGGACCCATTACCTCCCTGCATGGCACTCAGCATCAAGGGTTGGAATTGGGGGTTAAATCACCAAAAATTATTCCCGGGCATGGCTACCGCTGCTGCTCACTGCTCCCCTCACCTCCCAGGGGGTGAGGGTGATGGGTCAAACGCAGAGGATAATCTCACCACACCTAGTGTGTGTGTGACAATCATTGGTACTTTAACTTTAACTTTCCTCCTGCTGAAAAACATCCCCACAGCTTGATGATACCACCACCATGCTTCACTGTAGGTATGCTGGTGGCCTGGTGATGAGCGGTCCCTGGTGTCCTCCAAACATGATGCCTAGTATTCCCGCCAAATAGTTCAATCTCTGTGTCATCAAGACGAGAGAATGTTTCTCATTGTTGTCCTTCTGTAAGGTTCTCCTCTCTCCACAGAGGAATGTTGTAGCTCTGACAGAGTGACCATCGGGTTCTTGATCTCCTCCCTGACTAGGACCCTTCTCTCCTGATCGTTAAGTTTTGACAGCCAGCAAGCTCTAGGAGTAGTCCTGGTAGTTCCAAACGTCCTCCATTTACAGATGATGGAGGCCACTGTGCTCATTGGGACCGTCAAGGCAGCAGATATTTTTGTATACTCTTCTCCAGATGTGTGCCTCGAAGCAATCCTTTTGGGAGGTCCACAGACAATTCTGTCCATCTAATGCTTGGTTGGCTGTCAAGTGTGGGACTTTATATATAGACAGATGTGTGCCTTTCCAAATCATGTCCAACCAACTGAATTTATCACCGGCGGACTCCAAATAAGCTGTAGGAACTCAAGAATGATCCGTTCAAACAGGATGCTCCTTAGCTCAATTTTGAGCTTCATGGCAAATGATATGATGTACATTGAAGTTTTTTATATTTCTTAAATTCGCAAAAATGTCAAAACGTTTTTTTTTAAATGTTCACATTGTCATTAGTGGGTATTGTGTAGAATTTTAAGGACAATATTTCATTTATTCCATTTTGGAATAAGGCTGTAATAAAACAAAATGTGGAAAAAGTTAAAGGGCTGCGAATACTTTCCAGATGCACTGTAAGTCAAACAACAAGATTGACTAAATTATTGTCTCTGATTTTTTCCAAGTGGAGGAGCTGCAAAGATTGTTCTTTCTGTTTATTTTTTTGGTCATTTATCAAAAAATATTTTGGTCTTTGTGTCCACAGTAGGTATTGGATACAGAAGCTCACAAAAGTGAGTACAGACCTCATATTTTAGAAAACATATATTGTCTCCTCAAGGGATCATGCTATTGAAATTATATGAGGATATAACTGAGAGTAGTCAGTGTAAAGCTTGGAAAGCAGAATAGATTTACTGTCCCCTGAAAATAATTGTCTTGAGTACCTGGTAAACAAAGTGAACAGTAAACGTGTCCAGATTGTGGCCAAAGTGTCAATATTTTCTGAGTACCATTGTTATTTAACACTGCCTAATAATTTTGGTTACGAATGACATCACACAGCTGGTTAAATGTTAGACAACTTGTGCTCCTTCACCTTTTACTTCAGTATGCCCCACCAGTGCTCAATCGGGTTCACGTCTGGAAGCGACATAACTCATTGCATCACTTTCAGCTTCCTCAGCCACGCAGTTGTCGTGTTGGGGGTTGATTTACAAGGGATAGAATCATGATCTGCTTTAGAATGGACATTACAGTACATGTTGGAATTGAAGGTCCCCTCAACGAACCACAGTTTTCCAGTGGCGACAGCACTCATGCAGCCCCTCACCATGACTCTGCCGCCACAGTGTTTTACTGTAGGCAAGACACAATTGTCTTGCTATTCACTTTTTTTGCCAGTTATTTAGACAATAACGGCTGTGTGCTGAGTGACGGTAAATCTACACTTCTATACACTGGCTATTCTCAAATACTGTACACTACTACCTCAACTTACTAGTGTTCTATGACTGAGCTAGTTACTCAAAACACTAGTATCTTAAATAAACATCCCCCATTTAAATTAATTTAAAATGTATTTAATCAGTGCTCCCCACCCCTTCGAAAAAACACTACAATTTTAACATGCAACATGCTTTTTAGACAGCTAAAACAAACGTGTACATAAACATGTTCTATGAAAAACAATACAATAGAATGTACTGCAGTGTAGTAATGTTGCTAGGTACACGTCCTGCATTCCTGACACATTACAAATCTGAAAGTGCACAGGAAACCCACTCTCTATGCGTCCCAACGATGCAGCCCATTTTCCTCATGAAAACCGATAAATTATTTTTGAAATCACAGTAACTAGTAAGGGTGCAACAATTTTTTGATGTTGTCAATCAAAATCCTAAATATAATGTGTTTCGAACATATTCATTTGTCCGTCTGTTTTGGAGTCGAGGTTTATTTATTTATATAGCACAATTTTAAAACAGTCACTACTGCCCCAAAGTGCATTACAAACTAAAAGCAGAAATATTTTTAAAAAAAAATACAGAATATTCTGCAGTCCTACTCATTTAATGAACATAAACATTTAGTGCATTTGTATATTTAAGATTATACAATGTTTTGGTCTACAGCTATGTTACGATGATGTGTTTGTGTATTCTGCCAAAATTTGTCCTTGACCAAACTCACATAGAGAGCTCTCCGTATGGAACAGTATACCTCTCCCCTCCTCCGGACAACAGCTGGAGAAGGTGAGTGTTGCAATTGTGGGGTTGTGGGGGGGTTCTATCACACAAAGGCGTTGGTCAGCCTTTTGATATTAAAGGTCATACCCAGCAGCACTTCTCTTGCTGTTTTGGGATTTTTCTGTTGTCATGAAACAAATACTCTTTGGGTTGTTCAGATGAGCAGGAAAAAAAACCTTTAAGAAAATAGACTTGCTGGTATACTGTTGTAGTCTTTTTCTAACCATGGCCAATGTAGAACAGTCCGTGTAGGTACTGCAACTTTGCCTTGGTGTTTGCAAGAGAGTGAATTAAGACTCAGTTCTAAAAAAGCTGATCCAAGTTCCTCCCCACTGACTTACATTTTTTTTTGAGTTTTGTATGCTTGCTTGGCTGGGTGCCAGTTACCAACACAGACATTCAACAGGCTCAGTGTTGAGCGCAATGTAATAGCTTGTACTGGAGACATGAATAAGGCCCACACCCTCTTGTTTTTGTTGATGCTGCAAAACAGGTTGGCTCACAAACGTCCTCCACAACAATCAAACTTCAAGGTTCTCCGTTTAGGTGTTTCTACTTGAACCATGTGACTCGGAGCACATGATCTCTTAGTTGTAGACAAAGGTTTAAGGTTTATTCTGTTATGTTTTTTGATTAGCGATTTTTCACTCAAAGTGCTAAGAGCCTGAGAACAACACTGGAGCGTTTGTTTGCTCCAAAAGTGTATTTTTAATGATCTACTTTATGTGGGTTGAGAATTTGAGTTTTTGCTATAAAGTATCTCTTTGCGGCGGCAGCTTTGTCAAGCATATTATCATTTACACAGGCAACAACAGCCCTTTGCTCTGCGAAGAAGCAACAAATGTGACATATTAGTGCACGCCTATATCTTTGTCATTGACGAGTGACATATTTTAATGTTTACCCCTAACACATAGTTGCCAACTTCTGGAAATTGCAAAAATCAACTGACACCCAGACTCAATTAAAAATCTGCTGATTTGTGTTGTTTTTGTGAGGTTTTATAATACTTTGTCAACCTAATTGTAAAAATAATAAATATTGTGTGAATGTGTAATATTACTGTAAGCTTGCTATCAAAGCAGAATTGAAGACAGCCCGGGAAAAAAAAGATGGTTGACTCTCTATTTTGCCGTAGTGTGTACCATGCACAGAGTAGAGCTGGCTAGTGTAAGCATCATTCGCTAGCAACCTATCAAGCACCTAAGCTTTGACAAGCACAAAGACACCACGAAAGCTAGGAGCTAGACAATGCAGATCCAGAGCTTTTCAAGGTACACCACGCATAACTATTTAACTACTAGTTGAATAGTGGTTAAAATGTACTTGCTAACACAGCAGCACACTCCATAGAACATCTTTGTTTGTATCGTTTTTTTTTCTTTTTACAGTATGTCATGAGGTTCACAGTAGATTTTTACATACCGGTACCTGTCATAGAAGAGATCTATGACTAGTGGGGTTTTTTTTCAAGTGGGTTCTCAAAAATAGCAGAGCGTTCTTGACATTTAAAGGATCTTTGATTATCATAAAAGATTTGCTAAAAACATGGAAACCTTACATAATGTGTAAAAAAATAAATAAAAAAATTAAGGTACAAATAAAGCCACTTGGTCTTCAGCTTTCTAAAAAAATATGACCCCCATAACAGTTGTTGAATAGTTAAATAGCTCTTAAAACTAGCGTTATGTATATCTTGATGTTATTGTTTGTATTTTATCATGTTTTGTTTTTTTAATATAAACTGATTTATCTAGGTACTTTTTATTACAACATTGACTTTTGTATTTAGAAAACATGTATAAAATTAATTGTAAAACTTCCATACGCAATCCGTTTTATATCAAATTAATAAGTGTGCATTATAAGTGCATATTATTATAATTATTAAAAACATTAAGATTCTGTCAGAAATCTGAGTGGTCATGGTCTGTAGCTTAAATTTTAAGAATTGTAATGCAGTTACAAACGTGTATATATATATATATATATATATATATATATATATATATATATATATATATATATATATAAACCATAAGCAGTGCGAACACCAAATGTTGGCAGCTATGCTAATGACCATGCAGAGTAAATCAGCAGTCCCAGCATCAGTTCTTACTGTCTCGTGTAAACATCTTAATTCTGTCTCAAGTTAAAATCAGATAAGACATGACACAACGTCAACTTTGTAAAGGGATTGTATATGATTCTGACAATAAACAACAAACTTGACAAAGAAGGATACAGTCGTGGTCAAAAGTTTACTCACACTTGTAAATCAGAATCAGAATAGTTTTTATTGCCATTGTTTGAGAACGGGTTCATAAACTAGGGATTTTTCTTGGTGCAATCGTGCAACATAAAACACATATAACACAGATTTGGTAATAAAAAGAGCTGTAACTGAGCTATCAGATCTTGTTATTGTCCATGTGTCTGATGGCCGAGGGGAAAAAACTGTTCAGGTGGCGGGAAGTGTGGGTCTGGATGGACCGTAGTCTCCTGCCTGAGGGGAGAGGGGAGAATAGTTTGTGTCCAGGGTGAGAAGAGTCAGCTGTGATCCGACCCACACGCTGGTCCTGGAGGAGAACAGGTCCTGGAGGGATGGGAGCTTGCATAATGCAGAACATAATGTCATGGCTGTCTTGAGTTTTCATTCATTTCTACAGCTCTTATTTTTTTGTGAAAGAGTGATTGGAGCACATACCTGTTTGTCACAAAAAACATTCATGAAGTTTGGTTCTTTTATGAATTTATTATGGGTCTACTGAAAATGTGACCAAATCTGCTGGGTCAAAAGTATACATACAGCCACATTGTAATGGCCATAGGGGTCCATCGAGGTGTATATATATAATAAATATTGCCAGTCACAATTAACTTGTGCTCAGCTGGGAAAATAAGTATATATATACTTATTATGTCATCCATTTACCTAATATTATGAACTGTTACAGGCGTATAAAATAATCATGCTAATATTACAAATGTAACGTAATAGAATGTGGGGATATAAAAGGCATCCGGTGCTATCAGACCGGGGGGAAGCGGAAATTGACGTCACACACCGCCTGGAGCACCTTTTTGCCACGGAGCCACTGCATGGAAGGATCCTAATTTTTTGACTGTTTTTGTGGACTTACCATTGGCCTGTGGAGAACTGGGACAACAGAGACTCTTACCAGGAGGACTTTGAGTTGGATGCGCAGACGCTGTACTGTGAGTACGCTGCGGCTTCCAAACATTTGATCGCTTGCCCGTACGTGCGTGCAGCTATGTGCATGTCACGTACGTAACTTTGGGGACTTCGGGGAAATATATGTGCTGTATTAACCTTGGGTAGGTGAACTGCACTTTGGGCTGTGGGATTGAGTGTATTGTGTTGTGCAGGTGTTTGAGTTGTATTGGCGGGTTATATGGACGGGAGGGGGGAGGTGTTTGTTATGCGGGATTAATTTGTGGCATATTAAATATAAGCCTGGTTGTGTTGTGGCTAATAGTATATATATATGTCTTGTGTTTATTTACTGTTTTAGTCGTTCCCAGCTGAATATCAGGTCCCACCCGTGACTCCTTAATTTGCGTAGTGGCAACGACACCCAGAGAACTTGGGTGTGTTTGTTACAACATACATTATCAATTTTGGTGATGTAGAAAAATTACAATCAAATCAAATTAGCTTCATGGCATGGGCTCTTAACTTCATGTGAGTGATTATGATTGACGACACCTTGTTGTTCTCTGAGCCCATTTAAATAGGGCTCATGTGATGCAGTCATTAGACTCGGTTACAAACGCGACAATGGGAAAGTCAAAGGAACTCAGCACAGATCCGAAAAAATGAATCATTGACTTGAACAAGTCAGGAAAGTCACTTGGAGCCATTTCAAAGCAGCTTAAGGTCCCAAGAGCAACTGTGCAGACAACTGTTCCTAAGTATAAAGTGCATGGCACAGTTTTGTCACTGCCACGATCAGGAAGAAAACGCAAGCTATCACCTGCTGCTGGGAGACAATTGGTAAGGATGATCAAGAGTCAACCGAGAACCACCAAAAAGCAGCTCTGTAATGACTTGGAAACTGCTGGAACACAGGTGTCAGTGTCCACAGTCAAGTGTGTTTTGCATAGCTGTGGACTGAGAGGCTACCATGCAAGCCCTTGCTCCAGAAGCGACACCTTAAGGCTTGTCTAAAGTTTGCTGCTGATCACAACGACAAATATAAAACCTTCCATTGGAAAGTTCTGTGGTCAGATGAAACAAAAATTGAGCTGTTTGGCCACAATACCCAGCAATATGTTTGGAGGAGAAAAGGTGAGGGCTTTAATTCCAGGAACACCAGACCTACCGTCAAGCATGGTTGTGGTAGTATTATGCTCTGGGCCTGTTTTGCTGCCAATGGAACTGGTGCTTTACAGAGAGTAAATGGGACAATGAAAAAGGAGGATTACCTCCAAATTATTCAGGACAACCTAAAATCATCAGCCCGGAGGTTGGGTCATGGGCACAGTTCGGTGTTCCAACATGACATTGACCTCAAACACACGTCAAAAGTGGTAAAGGAATGGCTCGAATTAAGGTTTTAGAATGGCCTTCCCATAGTCCTGACTTACACATGTGGACAATGCTGAAGAAACAAGTCCATGTCAGAAAACCAACAAATTTAGCTGAACTGCACCAATTTTGTCAAGAGGAGTGGTGAAAAATTCAACCAAAAGCTTGTGGATGGCTACCAAAAGCACCTTATTGCAGTGAAACTTGCCAAGGGACATGTAACCAAATATTAACATTGCTGTATGTATACTTTTGACCCAGCAGATTTGGTCACATATTCAGTAGACTCATAATAAATTCATAAAAGAACCAAACTTCATGAATGTTTTTTGTGACAAACAAGTATGTGCTCCAATCACTCTATCACAAAAAAATAAGAGTTGTAGAAATGATTGGAAACTAAAGACAGCCATGACATTATGTCCTTTACAAGTATATGTAAACTTTTGACCACGACTGTATATGGCTTTTAAAACATTTTTCTAAAATCTTCTGAAAATCAATCCGATATAGTAGCTCTCCCTCTCTTCATTTGAATGTATTATACTGTGATTATACCATTACTAATATTATACCATATGATTGGGACTAACCTTTTCAAATAAATGCAGATCAAACGTGGCTTCCTGCACCGACCTGCAGCAGATTGTTGTCACAGTATGTAATACTGCTCCCTCCCCCTCAATTGTGGCTTTGTATGTTCCCCGCCTACGAAGCACAACATATCAGCACTTTATTAAAAATATTTTGAAAAGCTCTAATGTAAGGGCAGCTTGATAAAGTTTTTGGACAGTGATCCTATCCTAACAGTTGCTCAACACATGAGCATTACATCACCCATGTTTTCAGAAAAACTCCCTCAGGAAGAAGTGCAACCAACAAAATACTACACACTTAATCAGATATTTGATACATTATAAAATGTTTGTTGACTTGCCACAAAAAACTTTATTGAGCAAAACGCTTATGCAATGAGTGTATTTTACTCCTTCACTTTTAAAGACCAACATATGTTGCTTATTGTGATGATCTGTGTGCATGTTGTTGTTCCTACCCTTATTATAAACCTTAGCATAATAATAAAAAAGTGGACTGTTACAAAATCATGCTGAATGTCAAAGATGTTAGATAATATAACACGTGATAGTTCTACCTCAATTAAAACTTTTGTTATTCTGTAAATGCATTGTGTTGCTCAAGGCAATGTCATTTATGTGGTGCTGAGATACACATGATTTCAGCCTTTCAAAACTCCTCTTGAACCACCACTGTTAAACCTCGGTATTTGTCAAAACCTAGTTACGACCCTGTTCTTTTGGGCTGCTTTTGTATGTGTGCACTCGCTCCCTCCGTGCGCGTATGTGTGGACGAAACAGGGTGGATGACTGCCGTAAATACCAATCAATTTATCCGGGCTGGTAATTTTAATAATTAATGACATAAGCTTAGTAATTGTGAACCACTAATGCAAGGTATCTGCGGGGTCTTTAAAAAATTCTAAAAAAAAGTTTTAAATCCAGTCATTTGAATTTAAGGCCTTAAAATGTCTAAAATTCTCCTAAAATCTCATAAAAGGTCTTAAATACGATTTTGAAAAGTCTTAAAAATCTATTGACGTTACTTTTATTTAAAACATGCATCAACTTCAGTCTCACTTTGAAATGTTTCGATTTTTGAGGACGCTATAACGTAACTGCACAGCGGAACTAACTGTGCTGCCCGGTCAGAATTTATCAAATACCACTGGCTTTTGCTGTGCGCGTGCAGCTGTGTATTGACAGCTTAGTTAGCATAGCAGTGGAGAAAACTTAACAAAAGCCCACAGCAAAGCCAAATTATGTGTATAAGATGGGTAAGATCTTAAGATCTTCTTCAACGATTTGTGTCTCCTGAATGATCAATTTAATTTCTTGGTTGAACCCGGTGGATGGAAACGTATAAAGTGTTTAGTACCCAGATGTGCAGCCATCAGGAGGGAAGCGTTTGTAAACATGGCGGTGAAAGTGAATGGAATGATTATGTAAAAGTCAAAAATTCTGGTTAAGTCTGTGTCAAAAGATGCTGAAACGCCACAAACTCTTGCACAACTTTACAAAGATAAACGTAACCACCCCCCAAAGGAGTGTTATGTGGGTTAAGTGGCGCCAATTGCCGAAGGAGATCACAATGAGATGTTTAGTAGTGAAATCATACTATTACAAACAGTAAGCACACGCTCATTTCTCTGTGGTAGTAGTGTACTCAGCAGTAAAACTATAAGAAAAAAAATATATATATACATATATAAATCTGTTATATTATTTGTTGTAATAATTTCAGGTCAGCTTCTCATGCCTAATCTTTTCTCCAAGTTTATGCAGCGACCAGCATTAAAATCGGTTGTCTGTTTAGTGTTTACACTTATCTTTTACCATGAATTGATTACGTAGACCCCGACTTAAACAAGTTGAAAAACTTATTCGGGTGTTACCATTTAGTGGTCAATTGTACGGAATATGTACTGAACTGTGCAATCTACTAATCAAAGTTTCAATCAATCAATCAATCTTATTGTGAGGTGACGAAAGCAATGGGGATTTCTGAATGTCATCTTGTCATGCCTAAATAAAAACCAATTCTTGTGTATTAAATTAGCAATATGTTTTCAAAAAAGTCACAAAAACAGGTAAACATTTATCCATACATACCAGATACAAAATGAGCTGAGCACATTTGAATGCTATTTACATTATTCACATCCAAATTCTGTTTGAGGCTTGTAAGCCATAATGGCCTTACTTCTTTTTAGACAGTCTGTCTGCACACACTGTTTTTCACAACTTTGTGCAGATACAGTAGTACTGTAGATGTTTTTATCGGTTTGCTCAATTCTGACAGCCGAAAAAATTAGATGCTAACTGTCCCTTTCACAGACAATATTATGTTGGGATTTTCTCTACCATTGCTGATGTTGATGTTACATAAAAACTCTTGATATTGAGCACATTGCACCTTTTGCAACAAAACACTTCTATGGCAAATCTGAAAATTGGCTGTTACGATGTTTGCTAATATTTCTTTCAATTAGTTTACACTAGAGAAGCTCCTGGTGTATTTAGTTAGTTTAACCATTTTGTTTTCCAATGTGAAAGAGCAGTGAATGAATTCATATACTTAAACTTCTTTCTGGACCTCTGATTTTACTTTGTCGTATGTTTTATCTTTACGGATGAGTTTGAGTTTATTTCGAACATGCAAGCATACAACATGATACATCACAATTTCCAGCTTCTCTTTTCAACATGTTCGAAAAGGAGTAGGAAGAAGCAGAGCTTATTTAATCCTACCCCTTTTCTTTTACATAACTGTTGCTAAAACTTTTGTTCACTTCCTGTTCTCAATTTATTCACAATATACTCCATAAGTAATCACAATAAAAATAAATAAATAAATAATAATTGGTGAAGTAAGTTACATTTCATATAATGAGATAAGTAAGATTATTATGAGAGTGAAAGAATGGACGAATTAAATAAATTCAGGATGTTTATCATGGTTCTTCTTCTTTGTACTTTGTAAACACTTTAAGTTTGAAGAGTTTCTTGAAGTGGATCATATTAGTACATTGTTTGATTGCTTTGCTTAATCCATTCCATAATTTAATTCCACATACTGATATACTGAAGGTCTTAAGTGTTGTACGTGCGTACAAATGTTTTAAATTACATTTCTCTCTAAGATTATATTTCTCCTCTTTTTTTGAGAAGAATTGTTGTATATTCTTGGGTAGAAGGTTATAGTTTGCTTTGTGTATAATTTTAGCTGTTTGGAAATTCACTAAGTTGTGGAATTTCAGTATCTTTGATTCAATAAATAAAGGATTTGTATGTTCTCTATATCCAACATTATGTATTATTCTAACTGATCTTTTTTGTAACACCGTTAATGAATGAAGTGTACTTTTGTAATTATTTCCCCATATTTCTACACAGTAACTCAGATATGGTAACACTAGTGAGCAGTAGAGAATATGAAGTGATTTTTTGTCTAGAACATGTTTTGCCTTATTCATTATTGACATGTTTCTTGCTACTTTATGTTGTATATTTTTTACGTGAGATTTCCAGTTCAATTTATCATCAATCATTATACCTAGCAATTTGGTTTCATTTACTCTTTCAATTTATTTTCCGTCTATTTGTTTGACTTTCTCTTCTACTGTTACCAAATAGCATTATTTTAGTTTTACTGAGATTCAACGATAGTCTGGATGTGAAATTATCTTAAATTATTTTCAAGATGGTCTTAAAAAAGTCTTGAAAAGTCTTAAATTTGACACGTTGAAACCTGCAGAGACCTTGTAATGGTAACAAACTCGCCAATTGTGTTTTTGTTATATTTGTTGCTTAGAAAATATAACTGTGAACAAGATGGACACAGCCCCTTTAAGTAATGCAATCCCTCTTCCCGTTGTGCGTGACACAGATCGCAGATGAGATTTGCAAACACGCAACCATGTTGAGACAGAAATTAAATTCTGTCATGTAAATAAGATAAATAACGTGTGGATATTTAGTTGGTTTAATGAAATGGCAAAGTACTGACATGATCTGTCATTATGGTATCCATGAACGACTTCTGTTGTGATCGCTGATATATAGAAATTTAAATGAAGGGGCACATCAGGGTTGTTAAGGTAGTGTGGTGGCCTCTAGTATGATGACAATGTTAGGACAAATACTGTTGATGAAGTAGTGATGCTTTTTAGCTACAAAGACTGACAACACTGCCAAGCTTCTGTGTTGACGTTAAGCAGGTGTAATAATTTGTATTTGTTGTATACAACTTGTTATCAGTGTTGAGTTGTTTATGTTGAAAACATGTGTCTCCTTAAGGGTCAAAACCATGGTCCAAATCCCATGAACCCTCCACTCACCCTTCTTTTTTACAAGTCTTTGGCCTTCTGTTCATGTACCAGCAGTGTTTCTTGGGTGGAATCTGACCAAACTCCCTGGAGATGGAACTGTAAAATGTCCTTCAAAGGAGATATTTTAAAATGTCTGCTTCCCTCTGGGAGTTCATTTATGGCCATTCTTTTGGGTTTTTACTGAAGTGCTTGGTGAGCTTATTGTGACCTCTTTGAGATTGTGTGCAAGTACAATACCATCCTTACTACCTAAATGTATTACAGTGTAGGTGTGCCGGCAAGTAATATTTTTAAATATGTTGATTTACAAATGTCATCCAACAACAGCAGTCAGAGTGAGAACCACTGAGTCAGTTCTAACTGCTTAAGTACCATGACTAGTAGTGATACCTCAGAATACAAGTGGCGCAGCTTATCAGTTTTTTTAGAGTATGCGCTATCGCTCAGCTAAGTGTAAAGTTTAGGTTACGAGTAAAAATTTCGGTTATGAGCCTCCCACCACTAGTTGGTGTAGCGACTGTCACAATGAACTCCTTTAGATCTGACCAAGCCATCTATTTTTACTCGCTCGCAATACCTTATAGCTAGAGATCAACATAACTTTTTTTTCCAACCATGGGAAAAAGGAAAGTGAAGGTGAAGGACAGTGCTGAGAAGAAGAAGCGGACAATATTCATTGAATTAAAGAAAACAATTATCAAAAAATATGACCAAGCGTGTAGTCGACTTGGTGAAGCAGTTGGAACGTATCACTGCAAGTGTGCACCATACTCGAGCAGAATTTTATTTATCAATGAAAATATAGAGATGGTGGATTTGAGGGAGAAGTCCACTTTCCAAGTTAAATGCTGTACATTATTATTATATTACTTCAGAAATCTACTGTAGTTTGTAGTTCATTCTATTGTATTGTTTTTAATTTAATATTTCTTATCTTAATGTTTTGGGTTTTTTTAAAAGGCAATTTACATGTCAAAATAGTGATGTTTTGGTGGACCAAGCAAAGATTAAACTGATTTCAATTGATTTCAATTGTCAATGCTATTTTGTAAGACATGTCTTACAAGCGGTAGCAAATGGATGGATGGATGTTTTTAGCAGTATGAGTTGTGTCGCTGGACCAATTTAACTTGTCTCCCGAGGTACCACTGTTATTTCACTAAGGTCCATTGACTGACAGATTTCAAACTATTTAGCACCCTAGACTTTACAAAGCATCTCTTTTGTTAGCCCTTGCGGGTGGTGGGATACATGTGTGGAAGTGGTGGCTACTGGTCTTTCAAGTAGTTCATATTTAGCTACTCTCTAAACATGAGTACAGTCTCCAATACCAGATTAAAGATATAAAGTTGCTAGATTTTACAAAGAAAATGTCACTTAGAGGATTGTGAAATTCTCCATATCAACTGAAAACAACTGAATAAAGCTTGAAAAATGCTATTAAAGATCGCTGATTCACTCATTTTGCTTTCAATAAGAAAGAGACTTAGCCTCAGATATATCACCCAATCATCATGCGGAAGCTCAGCGTCCAGCCCAGCCGAGGCCAAGCCCATTTTCCATAAGCTACCAGAGACCCTGAACGTCCGATGGGCGGGACAAAGTTGAGTATTTATCTACTGTAATTACTGTCTAGTTTGGCTGTAGTGGAACAACCCACTTTATGCTCCCCCATTGAAGTTAATGACGCTCCGCTTCAACACTGTTTAATGCACTGTGACGCTACGAGAATTAATGAGAACAAAGTCTAAACAAAAGTTGAACGTATACTTATTCATTAAAATGTAAACACACAAGTACATATTTGACCACTTAGTTTTTGTTTTAAATTTTAGGGGAAGCTGAGATTCCCTTGCTGTCTGAAAGCAATCCCCAGTGATGGTCCTGTGTGACTTGTTGAGGGTTGGCCCGACCACCATGTGCTGGACTGCGAGAAGCTTTTCCAGGCTGGTGCCCTGCAGCGTCCCATTTCTGGTTGAAATACATGCAAGGTTTAATCTGAAAACTTTAAAAAAAGTTTAAGCGCAGACTGCGACATTGCAAAAACAGATACCCAATTTGTTTTCAACAAATGACATGTAATATGAGTGTTGTCGTAAGGTGGTAATGTTGAGTTATTTGTATTTCTACAGTGAGTTTTGTAGGTAGGCAGTGGAAGTGTGAATGCAATTTAAAATTGTTGTACCTTATGGCCACTGTGTAAATAGTTATTATATTATTATTAAAATTATGTATGGAAACACTGGAGACCAACGTTCCCTCTAATTTTTCATGTGTGTGAGCAAACGCAAAAACTCCCTGAGCATTCAGTGGAGCCCTTGTGAGCAACATCAGACGTGCACACTGTGGCTACACCAGCAGCACACCTGTCCCAAACCTGACTAAATAACAAGTCCAATCTCCATCCATCCATCAGTTTTCTACCGCTTGTCCCTTTCGGGTTCGCGGGGGGTGCTGGAGCCTATCTCAGCTGCATTCTGGTGGAAGGCGGGGTACACCCTGGACAAGTCCCCACCTCATCGCAGGGCCAACACAGATAGACAGACAACATTCCCTTATTATTATAATCAAATGGCAGCAGTCTGTTAAGAACTGGTCAAGGGGGTGATGCAGAGACGGGAGGCAAGGTTGAATAACAAAAGGGAATACATTTAATGAGTCCAAAAAGTGTAACAAAAAGCGATGGGGCAGAAGTGCACACCATGAATACTTAAATGAAACAGGTTCCTCAGTGGTCGGCAGGGGGAGAAGCCAGTGCACACTAAACACAGGGTAAAGTCCTTGTTGCCTCAAGGAGGCTAGGAAACAAACACAACAACGTTAGGAATTACAGGACTAAGGAAAAACAACGTACTAGGACTGACGAGGCGAAGCAGGCGCGTGCACATGGAAGGTGCAGGATAAATTAACCGACAAGAGCCAGCTGTGGGAGGCGAGCTTAAATAGTCCTCGTAGAAATAGGTTGCAGGTGTGCCTTAGTGTCCGCCCCTCGCTGGAGACTAATGAGCTGAGGAAACACATCACAACACAAGAGAAGGCAGGGAAATAAAAACACAACACAGTCATTTCCATGAGATTATTTTCTAATATACAGTAAGTGTTTAGGCCCACTTACAATGACAACAAAAAATATTGTTTTTCATGAACTGTGTACTTGTATTGTTTGTCTGGGTGGAGGTCCTGCTTTGGAAATAATTTGTACCCCTTTCAGACATTGCATTTAGTTCTCATTAAAACATTCACATGTTGCACAATGAGATGTAAGCAGGGGATCATGTGTAAATTCCTGCAACTTCCTGTTTGTAAAAAATATTTTTTTATTAGTATTTATTTCATATACTAACAGCATTTCATGATTAATATTTATAAATTAAGATTCCTAATAAATGACACAAGAATAAGCACACATTTGATTGGTAAATTATAGTGTAACGATCTGGAATGATACTTTATGTGTGGTGTTGGAGTTGTCCGACTTTTTGTGTGTCTGTAAACGCATCACTGGCTAAGTGCCATATGTGCATGTGTTGGTGCAAGTGAGAAAGAGCGAGCGGTTGCTGTTGCTATAACAAAGTTGCTTTTGTACTGCAGAAAATGACCAGTTTTGCTAGATATCATTTTTTTTACTAATGTTTTGGTGATGTGTTTATGGCCGACAATAAAGAGTTTTGCTCAGTAAAGTGATCGATGGAATTCATGTCCTCAATGCGTCTCGACAGACGTTACAATATTTGAACAATGATGAAGAAAACTGTTTTCGCTGTCGTGTCCATGTGTCGAAAATTGTTATGCGCTTATTTTTTTATTTGATTTTGTGTGTGGCACAGATTTGCCGTGCGCAGAGGATGCTTGAGCAGTGCGCAATTGCACAGGCGCGCACCTTAGAGGGAACGTTGCTGGAGACTGTTTTTGAAGTTAGAAATACTTTCATATAAGTGTACGACTAATTTGTGTTATTCGTGGTCTATGGAGGTCAGAATTATTGCTGGTTGGTCTGGAATCAACTTCACCCAATTTCAATACTCAATATTAAATACAATTTAATTTATAACTTTTATTTTCTGGGATATTGATGTTGATATTCAACATATATTTTGGGGGGGGGGGGGGGGCGTGGCTCAATTGGTAGAGCATTCATGCCAGCAACTTTAGGATTCCAGGTTCACTTCCAGCTTCCGCCATCTGTCACTGTGTCTTTGGGCAAGACACTTGCTCCCAGTGCCACCCACACTGGTATAAATGTAGCTTAAAAGATGTATAGATAATGGGTTACACTATGTAAAGCGCTTTAAATCTCTATAAAGAAAAAATGCTGTATAAGTATAAATCCCCTCACTTCACTGTTGATATCCTGTCACTATATGGTAGAAGAAACCTACCATAAAAGGTTTGGACTTAATGTCATTGCAAGTGGGTAAACACACAAAATCAATAGGGGATCCAAAAAAAAATCCCCGTTTTGTCACTTTTTAGTTATCGACTGTTTTTAAAGACTTCTGACATTGTTTAGGGCCTTTTTGCCTCAGAAAACATACGCAATATAATTAAAATACTTATTTTTTTAACTCGTTATTACATTTGTGTCTTTTGAAGGGATCAGCCTCCATGGAGTGAGGAAAAACGACCAGGGTTTAGATTGATATCACAACTCAACAGGTGACCCTTGACCCCTCTCCTCTCTTTACCCTAGTGTCTGTTAACTGTTTTATCCCTTGCTCATGTAGTCCACGTCACGTATCCAACTTTCAATTTGCTCTATTATTATCTCTTATTTGTAACATCACAATAATTATTTTTCCTCTTTAGCACTGAAAGGCAGCCAAGTTTCAACTAATATTTATTCTGGTGATTTATTCAATATTCTTATTCCCAAATGTTTCCCCGCTCATCCATGCAGGTTGGTATCTGAGACATTAATCAATTGTTTATTTCTTACTAACCCAGCTTCAGGAGTCAAGCTCTTCCACTACCAAGCAACCAGGCTGATGATTCACATTTCGCTTCTCTCATTCTGTTCACATCCTTTTATGTGCTGTTTGTTGTCCATACAATTATTACCCTGGATGAATTGTGAAAGTTGTACAGGGGTACGTTTTTTTTGTTAGCAATCCATTCCAAAAGTTCATCTTTATTTTTCATAAGAAATAATGTAAATCCAATTAATCTGTTCCAGAGAGCCAAAATATAATAACATAAAACTCATTTTATCGAAAATAATTGACTTTACATGAAGAAAACCATGTGAAATACAAACAAATAATGAATTAAATGGATAAAAGAATAATTAACATCACTTTTACCTTTAGTTGATGACTCTAATTTGCGATGACGGAAAGGAGGGGAAGGGAGAGACATTTACACCAAAAAACATTGCCACTATACTCACCTTTGTGAAATATTGTTGCCTAATTGACATTACAAAATAATTATTAGTAAATTATTGTGAAAACTCTATGAAGTTATGTGTATTTGAGTTTTACCTGAAGATCTTATCTTTTTGGAACGGTTTTCAGGATTACGGTAGAAAGACCGTGTTTTTTATAGTTGGATTTTTCACAGAATTTTTTGTTGTGTTACACTATTTTTGTACTAGCTAGATTATGAAAAGGTGCTGCAGAGCTTTGTTGTTTTCCCATATTTTTCTAATTGTATCTCCTAGGATTTAGTTAATGGTGCATGACAATGTAGAATAATGCGGTGAAAGCATAATGACTCACTGAATTTATGGCCCTGGGATGACATCGGCCTCTGTCCAAGGTGCTACAACATTTTGAACATTTTTCCTCTTCCTCCTACACAGAACCAACTCAGACTCTGCTCTTCATACAAGTGCTATGAACCCACAGGACCCCTTTAGCGTGAACAGGCAGATGGGCCGCGGTCCCCCTCAGCGCAATGGTGAGTGTAGCAGTGCAGTGTAGTTTTACACAGACACACACACTTGCAGCACTACAATAAATGCTCCCTTTCTTTTTTCATGTCCTTTCTTGTTGTGTTTTAATGGAAATGCATTTTTATCTGTAAATCCTAACTCTGGATATTGTAACAGCTACTGCATGAGACATTTTTGATGTCATCCATACTATGCTTATCTCAATTCAGTTGATCATACTTTATAGTACATATTATGACTGCTGGAGATTGTAAAACAGACCTGTCTATAAGCTCCCATGCTTTGATGTATGGGTACAGTAATACAAACAGCTGGCCTTACTTATTACTTGTTAACACTCCTATGCTTTGTTGTTGCGGCTTTTTTTAATTGCCTATGTTGTTAATGATCCAGTTTAAGAAACTGTTTAAACTCAAAGTGTTTACAAAGTATAAAGAAAAATATTGATATACATTTTGAACTATATTGAAACATCTCATTATGTGAAGCACAACTTAACTATTTATTCATGATAACTTAGTTGGCTATTTATTTTTATTATGTTGAAAATTGAGCACAGGAAGTGAACAAATGTGTAAAAAATTGCTATGAAAAGTAAAAGGAGTAGTAACCATTTTTGTTTATTTTTATGTATGTTTTTGTCTTGTGCAGGCTGGCATGGAGCTAGTATAAATGAGACACAGGTGGATGGGTCTGGAGATGGTGAGTCATATTTTCCAGAGAATATTGTGTTAGTGTGTCAGCAGAAAGGTGTAAAATAAAGCATGTCACCATCTCTACAGTGTTTTCTTTTCCAACGCTACCAAATGACGAGAGTCTCCTTGGTGTCAGTAGGCCCCTGCCCAAGCAACTGTGGGAAACCAAAAAGGTGAGATCGGTGTCTGCTTTTGCTAAGCTTGTGCTCGCTAACCTCTGTATGAATGCAGATGGCTTTGAGAAACCAAGCACAATCCAATTAAATTGATTTTTGTCATCTAAAATGACTGGTGCAACCTTTACATCACCTGCCTCACCTGATTGCACGTCACCGGGCCACCATACATATACAATCGCTGTTTCTGCATACTAAATGTGTTGGTATGTATTTTTGATGCACCACTGTTGTATCATCAGCAGCATTGTAATGACATTGTCCTCCCACTATTGCTGAACTTTTTTCTTGTTTTTTAACACTCGCTTTACTAAATTTTCAACACTTGGTTAGGCTTGCAGCAATCAACTCGGAGGAGATACTAAATGAGCAAAAATTTAAAAAAAAGAGCACACAATAAATTTGCTGCCCTTTCAATATTCCGCTGGCTAAAATGCACCAAATCATAGTAACTTAGAAATCCATCCATTTCCTAGTGCTTAGCAGAGTCATGAGAAAGCTGTAGCCTATCCTAGGTGATTTCGGGTAAAAGGCAGTCTACACCCGGCACTGGTCACCAGCCAATCAAAGACTGCACATAATTATTCACACTCAAAGTCCATCCATCCATCCATTTTTTCCTGCTTATCCCTTTCTGGGTCGCGGGGGACTGGAGCCTAACCCAGCTGCACTTGGACGGAAGGCAGTGTACACCTTGGTCAAGTCGCCACCTCATCGCAGGGCCATCACAGATACACAGACAACCAATCATCCTCAAATTCACACTCTTGGATCTCTGTACACGTTTACATATGTTGTGAGCACACACTGGCTATAAGAAAGTTAGCTGTGTTTTACACCACCATTGACCCGAGGTCGAAACCTTAGAAATTCAACGTGAAATTCAAGATTCTACTTCTTCTAGTAAGTGCAAGTAGTTGAAAGCTTCAATAATGACTTTGTAAATATTGTATCAAAATTGGAGGAAAGGATTCCAGACCCAGTTTCAACTGAGGACTTCAATGACACTATAGATAGAAATCCCAACTTAATGTTCCTCACGAAACTGACACAGGAGGAACTAGTTAAAATCGTGGAAAAAATGCAAATCTAAGACTTCAATCGATTGTAACGGAATTTATATGAAAACGATAAAAAAAGGTTATTGAAGAGATCTCGGGACCAATAAAATAATGTATATCAGTAACCTATCATTTTAAACACGAAAATTCCCAAACAAAATGAAAATAGCTAAAGTTGTACCAATTTATACGACTGGAGACAAACACCAATTTACAA
The DNA here is from genome assembly GCF_033978785.1 of Entelurus aequoreus. Taxonomy (NCBI): domain Eukaryota; kingdom Metazoa; phylum Chordata; class Actinopteri; order Syngnathiformes; family Syngnathidae; genus Entelurus; species Entelurus aequoreus. Next base: position 63,072,512 of record NC_084732.1, read on the forward strand.
ATATAGACCGGTTTCTTTACTTCCACAATTTTCTAAAATCATTGAAAAATCCAAGTATTTACATCCATCAATCCATCCATTTTCTACCGCTTGTCCCTTTTGGGGTGCTAATAAATACAATTTATTTCGGTTACTTTCACCACAGATAATATATAATGCACTTCATGGTGTGTATGGTCGTTGTGAGAGTGGTTAAATACAAACATTGAAAAAAATTGGAGAGTTTCATAAACAAATCTAGAATACTCGCTGAGAACCAATATGGATACAGAGCTAATATTTCAACTTTGATGGCTTCAATCGAAATAACAGAGGAAATTACCAATGCAATAGATGGTAAACAGTGTGCAGCAGCAGTGTTTATGGATCTAACTAAAGCATTTGAGACAATTAATCACAATATTTGTATTAAAAGATTAGAACAGTATGGCATCATAGGGTTGGTCTTAAATTGGGTTAGAAGCTACTTAACCAACAGGAAAAAATATGTGAAACTAAGGGAACAAACGTCTACAACAAAACTAAAACTAAATATATCCTGTGGAGTACCCCAGGTATCAATACTGGGACCGAAATTAATTAATCTTTATATAAATGACATTGGTAAAGTTACAAAAGACTTAAAGTTAGTATTATTCGCGGAAGACACACGTTTTGTTCAGGAGAGAACACACAGAAGCTAATACAAATAATAACAGAATGAACAAATTAAAAAGATGGTTTGACAAAAACAACATATCCTTAAACCTCAGTAAAACTAAAATAATGCTATTCGGTAAAAGTATAAGGGAAAGTCAAACACATACAAATAGACGGATTACAAATTGAAAGAGTAAATTAAACCAAATTTCTAGGTGTAATGATTGATGATAAAATTAACTGGAAATCTCATATAAAAAATATACAACATAAAGTGGCAAGAAACACGTCAATAATGAATAAAGCTAAATATGCTTTGGACCAAAAATCATTCCATATTCTCTACTGCTCGCTAGTGTTACAATATCCGAGTTATTGTGCAGAAATATGGGGAAATAACTATTAAAGTACACTTCATTCATTAATGGTGTTACAAAAAAGATCAGTTGGAATAATACATAATGTTGGATATGGAGAACATTCAAACCCTTTATTCATTGAATCGAAAATAATGAAATTCCACGACATAGTGAATTTGCAAACATCTAAGATTATGCACAAAGAAAACTATTACCTGCTACCCAAAAATGTACAACAATTATTCTCAACAAAAGAGAAGAAATACAATCTTAGAGAAAAATGTAATATGTAAATGTAAAATATTTGTATGCACGTACAACACTTAGGACTAGAGATGTTCAATAATGTCTTTTTTGCCGATATCCGATATTCCGATATTGTCCAACTCTTAATTACCGATTCCGATATCAACCGATGCCGATATATACAGTCGTGGAATTAACACATTATTATGCCTAATTTTGTTGTGATACCCCGCTGGATGCATTAAACAATGTAACGAGGTTTTCCAAAATAAATGAACTGAAGTTATGGAAAAAAAATGCCAACATGGCACTGCCATATTTATTATTGAAGTCACAAAGTGCATTTTTTTTTAACATGCCTCAAAACAGCAGCTTTGAATTTGGGACAGGCCCTCCCTGAGAGAGCATGAGGAGGTTGAGGTGGGCGGGGTTGGGGGGGCGGGGCGGGTTGAGGTGGGAGGGGGGTAGCGGGGGTGTATATTGTAGCGTCCCGGAAGAGTTAGTGCTGCAAGGGGTTCTGGGTATTTGTTCTGTTCTGTTTATGTTGTGTTACGGTGCGGATGTTCTCCCGAAATGTGTTTGTCATTCTTGTTTGGTGTGGGTTCACAGTGTGGCGCATATTTGTAACAGTGTTAAAGTTGTTTATACGGTTACCCTCAGTGTGACCTGTATGGCTGTTGACCAAGTATGCATTGCATTCACTTGTGTGTGTGAAAAGCCGTAGATATTATGTGATTGGGCCGGCACGCAAAGGCAGTGCCTTTAAGGTTTATTGGCGCTCTGTATTTCTTTCTACGTCCGTGTACACAGTGACGTTTTAAAAAGTAATACATTTTACTTTTTGAAACCGATACCGATAATTTTGAAACTGATGCCGATAATTTCTGATATTACATTTTAAAGCATTTATCGGCCGATAATATCGGCAGTCTGATATTATCGGACATCTCTACTTAGGACCTTTAGTATATCCGTCCATCCATCCATTTTCTACCGCTTGTCCCTTTCGGGTATGTGGAATTCAATTATCGAATGGATTAAGCAAATAAATCAAACAATGTACTAATATGATCCAATTCAAGAAACTCTTCAATCTTGTTTACAAAGTACAAAGAATAAGAACAATGATAAACATTCTGAATTTATTGATAATCATATTTATCTCACCATATAAAATGCAACTTACTTCACAAATTATTATTCATTTATTTTTTTATGTTTTTACTTAAGGAGTATATTGTGAATAAATTGAGAACAGGAAGTCAACATAAGTGTTAGCAACTGCTATGTAAAGGAAAAGGGGTAGGATTAAATAAGCTCTGCATCTTCCTACTCTTTTTCGAACATGTTGAAAAGAGAAACTGGAAATTCTGATCATGTTGTATGCATTCATGTTCGAAATAAACTCAAACTCGACTCAAAAATGTTTCTTTTTCAGGCCCAATCTCTTGCATCAAGGCCTAAATCCTGTGAAGTGCCTGGTATCAAGTAAGTGTTATGTAATATGTCCGAATAATTGTCTTTTGAGAAAACACAATCCATGTAGTCAGCTAAAGAAAGAAGAGATTCTTGGAAGTAAAGAAATTCTAAGTAGGATTTATATGTAATGCATTGATTCTTCAACAGAAAGATATTTCTGTCAGTGGCAGGCAGTGCATTTTGTACTTGGGCCTTTAGTAGGGACTTACCTGACCTAACCCATCTTGTAATACCACCACTATCACGTCGCAATTATGCAAACCATAAATGATATACAAGAACACATTATAACTAGTTGTGGCATCACAAAGTGATAGGCATATCAGGTATTGGGAATGACTATCATTATCATGAAGTAAAAGACTTGGATAAGCATGTTTTTTTCAAATACCTTTTCGCCAATACACATGTTAAATTTCTGCAAATAACTTTGAACATGGTGTAATTAACCACAGAGATCAACTGTAAAAGGTTCTTGAAAATTTGGTGCTCAGCCAAATGTAACAATATTTTTCAAAAAAATCGTCAATTATGTACCTGTCAATGAAATGCATCATACTTATGGAGCCAAAACACTGCTAGTAAGATTTGGTATCGAAAAAAAAAAAAGACATTACAGAAAATTTGTATTGGCACCGTAACAAGTTTTGGCAACAAATGGTAAATGGGTTATACCTGTATAGCGCTTTTCTACCTTCAAGGTATTCAAAGCGCTTTGACACTATTTCCACATTCACCCATTCACACACACATTCACACACTGATGGCGGGAGCTGCCATGCAAGGCCCTAACCACGACCCATCAGGAGCAATGGTGAAGTGTCTTGCTCAAGGACACAACGGACGTTACTTGGTTGGTAGAAGCTGGGTATCGAACCAGGAACCCTCAGGTTGCTGGCACGGCCCCTCTCCTAACTGTGGCATGCCAAATAAATGCAAACATTAAAAAAATTATATTTTTGGTGGATATTTTTTTTAATCGTGACATGCTTTCAATACCAATATTCATAGTTGTGTACACTTTTATTGTTTTGTTGTTTCAAAGGTTTTTTTATCCAACTTTTTTTATCCCCACACTTGCTTCTTTGTTACGGTTTTGTTTCTTTATTTTCGGTTTCGCCTCTTTTTTTTGCGGTTTCAAACTAATGGCAGTGTTTTGGCATGGCTTATAACATGTTTACCCGGAACCAGTTTTACTTGAAATACCATAGAAGAAGACGGGAGGACCGAGGGACTCTAAATCAAGTTTTAAAAAAGCTTCAAAATATGAAATTATGAAGTAAAAGTTATTTTTACATTTATCTTAAGTAGACTTTAGTGTGTTGCTTTTAGTAAATGTATGTCCTGCTCAGAGATAAATCTTGGATTTTTAAACCTAATATGATGAACTACATTTATTACTTTTTGACTTCTTACCTAATTCGTAAAGCACTTTGGTCAACTTTGTTACTTTCAAAATTGGTTTTATATACCGGTATGCAGTAGATTTACATTTACTATTTACTGTAGTTGGACATACAGGATGTCCCCTCAAAAACACACTGAAGAAAATCCAGATGTTTCAGAAAGGCAGAAGTCTTCTTTGTTGAAATAAATACAGCAACATCAAAAATCACTACTCAGATATTATTTTTAAAGATGTTTTAATGTAATTGTTAGTAGAAATGTATTTTCTAAAAGTCCAGACTATTTTTCTAATTAATTTTAAATGATCTATTACCTTTGCAATATAGCAGTTGATGAAAAAAATTGTTGTAAATGGTTGTACTTTCAAATGTACATGTAAATCCATCCATCCATCCATTTTCTACCGCTTGTCCCTTTCGGGGTCGCGGGGGATGCTGGAGCCTATCTCAGCTGTGTTCGGGCGGTAAGCGGGGTACACCCAGGACAAGTCGCCACCTCATCACAGTGTACATGTAAATATTACGTGGTATATCATTTAAGATAGCTGAATGCATTCCCCTATTTTGTAATATTTGCAATTAAGGCAGGAAATTAATCACTACAGTGATAGTTTCAGCACATAATTTATCAATTTATACAAGTCAAAATAATGCTTGAAAATACAATACAATACAATAAGACATGAGTCAAACTACTTAGGTCTAAAAATAGAAAGAAAAAGATGTAAGGCTCTATTTAAACATGCTAAAAAAAAGCTTGCGCATGAAGTTGTCTCCACAGGCTGGATATTAGGCTTTCTCTCTCTCGGGGAAACAAGAGGAAGAACCGCCGGAAGTTGCTCAACATTATGATAGTTGAAGTTATGTATTTAACACACATTTAGGTTACTCATTTCACACCAAGCTTTACACGTCCGGTGTTAGATGTTTTGAATGAATAAACACAGTTATACCGACATGTTAAAGTTTCTCTTTGCGTAGAACTGTAACAACCGGTAACTTTATTGTTCCATACAGAATTGAAAAATACATATTCAATTTCTGTACCGTTTATGCTACATCTTGAAAGTATGGCTAGGTTAACACAAAGATAGCATATCAATTAAAAACTTGATTTAGAGCTCCCGTCCTCTTCTACGGTGTTTTACCTGCAAGCCCAAATCTAATTAAACTGCTTCCGGGTAAGCTTGTTGTAAGCACCGCACACAAACACCCGTCCCCCAAGCCAAAACACTGCCATTAATTTAAAACCGTAAAAAAAGAAGTGAAACCAAAAATAAAAGAAACAGAACCGTAAAAGAATATAAGTTAATGTGAAAAAAAGTTGAACATAAAAATCTTTGAAACACACGAAAACAAAAGTGTACACAAATGTTAATATTGGCATTGAAAAATATATCATGATTAAAAAAGTATTGTATTTTTTTCAATGGTTTTATTTATATGATGCTAAAACTTGTTTTTGTGCCATTACAACTTTTTCTACAATGTCATTTTTTTTTGTTACCAAATCTTACTGGCATTGTTTTGGCGCCATACATACTATTATTTATAAACAAAATCCATCCATCATTCCAGAGTTCTACAGACTATTTGGCAAACAGTTTAGCTCTGATCCACCACACTCTGCTGCTGGACCCCAGGAAGAGTAGTTTTTGGTACCGTAAATACTAATGGGGAGCCACAAAAAACAGAGGACGGTAAAATGAAAATGCCCTCATTATCTGAATCTGAAATTTAATTAGTTAAAGAAACAGCTCTATCACTAATGTAGTTGTATGTTACATTGGCCAGCACTCCTGATTATGAATGCATTGACATGATTTATTGTACCACAAGCAATGAAGATGATGGACTGTCAGAGATGCTGTAAATTAACACACTTTGAGCAAATACTAGAATTTGTCATTGTGAATGTAGGCCAGTGCTTCTGATAGTGTTTTGGCCAGCACAAAGCCCACCTCTGGTGTTTGTGTGTGTGTTTTTAGTCTTTTGACAGTATTGTTCATATGCTGTCTTTGGAAACTAGAGAATGTATTAGGTATTAGGGATGTTGGAAAAAAAGTATTTGTATCCAAATGGCGATCCTTATGTATTACGATTCTAAATTTTTTAAAATCGATTTCATAAAAGACATTTTTTAGGCCATCTCAGTGCTTATTTGCCCCTCGTATACATCATGTCAGTAACTAAGAGTAGCGTTTTTACCCTGTTTTGAAAAAGTTTTATTATAGTTTATGCACCAAATAATATATTTTTTGATTTTTGAATCGTGTTGAATTGAGAATAATTCTGAATCGATCATCACCCCAAAAATCGTAATCGAACTGCGAGGTGTTGTGAGATTCACATTCTTATTAGGTATTGTTTGCAAAAGACAATACCAAGTGCTTGGGAGTTGCTGAGTTCATTCTAAATTCCAATGACAACCCATATTTCAAAAAGTTGTCCAGCTGGTTGAAATGTACACAGAACAGAATGTAATTGTTTGCTGAGATACGTTTTCTCCACAGTATAATAGCAATGAGTCTTAGAAAGATTTATGATTCGTATTTGCTATTGTGCTTTGATTTTGATGTGCACACAATGATTCAAGACCACCCACCTTTTACCCAGACCAGATCAGGCTCCTTGCAGCCATTAATGCTCAATAATAGGGAAACATATATACATATTTAAGTACATTCGTTATTTTGATTTCGGCAGGTAATTGCTTTGTGTTCACTTTCTTCTCACAGGTAAGACATATTATTTGATGCAACAAGAGAATTTTACGAGCAAATGTTTCTCCTCTACATTAGGGTGATCCCCAAGCACTTTGAATCACCAAAACATAACAACTCACTTTCAAATTAGCTCTATCTTCCCTTTAAACATGCAAAGCCAAGAGGAAGCCAGCAGTAATTGTACATTTCTGTAAACGTTGTTTTTAATTATAGACAATATTAACAGAAATCTAATCAGATTCTTATGTTTTTCCAGTGTTTTCCCTTCTCCAGAGCAAAATTCTGGTCTTTCCCACTACCAGGGCTCATTAAACACTGGAGGCTCTCTACCCGATCTCAGCAACCTGCACTTTCCCTCCCCCCTCTCCACGCCACTGGACCCTGAAGACAATGGAGGATACTCTAATATTGGTGGGGGAAGTAGCACCGGAAACCTGCCGGCTGCCATGATGCACCTAGGCATTGGCAACTCACAGGGTTAGTTGAAGCGCTGTATCTGTGCCACATTTACTGTTTACAAAATATTGTAGTTTTAGGGCTAGTAGTCATTGCTTAATGGTGGATTGTCCATCTACTCACAAATGTATTTGTGGCGGGCCACTACAAATACGGTTTGAATGAGATTGACACTTTTGAATGTTAATAAATCACAATCACTTGCCTGCATAATTTGAATTATCAAAACTAAAAAAAAAAGACCCCAATATGGCACAAATGCAAGTTTATCTTCAGATTGTTAAACACAAACATTTTTCTAATGTTTTACTTGAACGCAGGTCATTGATTGTTTAAAATGTTGAGTAACAGTGTAGTATGAAGGGCACATTTTGTACAAAAGTGCAATTAACAAGGTGCTGATGTACACTAATAAATAACATACTAAACACGTTCATAAGTATAACTCAGAGTGCACTTTTGTCTGCATTTACTCTTTCTTCAACCAATTACTTAGACAAACAAGCTTATTGACATTTTCAAACGACAGTGCTAAATTCTATTTTAAATTATTTGGATTATTCTGCATTTATACACAATATTTTTTAAATTATGATTAATTGCAACTTTGACAGCCCTAATTTCTAAACTTGTTTTGCTGGTCATGTTTTTTGCCCACTTTTCGTCTACCCCACAGGGTCTATAAAAATGACATGCTTATGACCAGTTATGCAAATTATATGATGTCGTCATCTAGTTCCACCACGCAGGACAAAGAATGACCAGACCAATCTGCATCCTGTAAGGAGAAAGAGGCCACTGTGGTGGTTGTGGTTTAGTGATATTTGGAAGTGACTCCCAGCTTGTAAACAATGGCAAGATAGATACTGCCATAGAAGTTGAAGGCACCCTGCCCACTAATGTTTCTGACTTGTTCATTCAGTCACAGTGCGTGTCCTTTTCTAGCACGTTTCAGTTGTTTGTGAAATAAATCAAGGCCTTACTTCACGTTGAAACCACCACTTGCATTTTTTGAGCTTGAAATGTTTGTCGCTGCCAGCTAACCGTGTTATGGAAATCATTGTGTTTGAACGATCTGAAAAGCGTCCTCACTTTGAACTTCGCCTGCCTTCCATGGCTACTCCGGCTCAGCCTGTCTTCTTAGTAGTTTGTGACTCTGTGGTTTTTGGCTGAGCAGCACATTTTTTGCCTCCCTATAATCATCTCTTTTTTTCTCTTCTCTGTGTGGCTCTATTTTCTCATTTTTGCAGGCCTCTCCAATCACAGAATAAAGCTCCCAAATGACTGAATTGATGTTAAACACATGGAGTTATAAAGCATGCCGCAAAAATCAATACATAATGCATAGAGCTGTAACTTCCGCTTTTTATTTTGGCTTCACAAGGCCTTTCGTTGTCCCGAATTGTCTGAATGCCATTACAGTTCGGTTGAGTTGAGTCTGACACAATCAACTTTTTGTTGAAAACTGTGAAGGGTGCCACAGTAACTACTCCATTCCACACTTCAATTGGGTGCCAACCACATAAATATTATTTCATTTGTTACATGGGACAATTCACATTAATGAACATAGAAATGTAAATGTACCAAATTGCCAGAGATGAATTCCATCTGTTGTCCCTTACAAGTTGATGGTACATATAACAGAGTCGATTAAACAAAATCTACATAAAAATCAACACCAGAATTAGTCAGCATAAACAGTATGATAAAATACAAAAACTCAAATATAATGAAATTAAGTTGCTGTTGACCTTAGCATAAGAGAAACCTAGTATAAGGTGACTATTGCAGACAGTTAAAGGCAGAAAATAAGTGCGTTACTGCTTAGCTTAAGTGCAGGTGTGCTGATGTTTTGAACATGATCATGTGTGTGCTTAAAGAAAAGAATAAGAACACAAAACAATGCATTTTTTGTTTTGTTTGGGAGGTTTTCAAAATGGATAGTATATATGGTTTGTCAGAAGTTTACATACACTTATCATTGCCATCCTAGTCACGTCCGTTGTGTCCTTGGGCAAGACACTTCACCCTTTGCCTCTGATGGCTGCTGGTTAGCGCCTTGCATGGCAGCTCCCGCCATCAGTGTGTGAATGTGTGTGTGAATGGGTGAATGTGGAAATACTGTCAAAGCGCTTTGAGTACCTTGAAGGTAGAAAAGCGCTATACAAGTATAACCCATTTATCATTATTGGAACTATTGCTATCAATAAGGGGCGCTTCAGTTATTATCCATATTTTCCTATGGTGAAATGATTTTATCACCACCGCAATTCTAAAAAAACAAGAATTATGGCACTTGTTAGATTTTATTTTTGGTTGCTATTAAAAATGTTATTCTTTTAAATTTGGCTAATCAAGGTTTGCACGTTTTTGTTCATACAGGCCTCTCCTCTTCTCTGAGTAATCCTGCAATGCAAGCGTCGCTTAACAACTGCCAGCTTCCTGCTTCTCTCAGCAATCCCTCCATCAACTCATCTCTGCGTCTTTCTGGTAACTCTCCTCGACGAAGACCTGCACCTATCAGCCCCCTCACCCTGTCTCCTGGTGCGGAGCAACGTAGGGGTCTGACTAAGCAGTTGTCTCCCACTATGTCCCCATCACTGTCTCCTATCACACAGGTAGGACAAAACATGTTAATAAAAAATACCTGACACTTGAAAACCGTATTTTCCAGACTATAAGCTGCACCGTTATATAAGCCACACCCACAACATTTTTGAAGAGAAAAATATGTTTTCATATATTAGCCGCACCGGACTATAAGCCGAAAATGTTTACCGGTATGTTGTTAAATAAGACCATTACACAGAAAGATTTTGTAAATGTTTATTTATAGCAGTGGGAATCTTTGGGCAACTCACCATTCGGTTACCATTCACAAACTACGATTAGATTAAAAAGCGATTAATGATGTATCTTTAATTAATGTATATTGATGATTTCATTCCACTAAATAAGCGTTTATCACTTGCAACTTAAAGAAACAGTGCATTTGTAATAAGAAACAGTAAAATTAATTCCCACATATGTTAAATTAATAGAAATGTGTGCAAAACTGGAACATAAGTGCCCTATAATAAAGGAACTGGTCCGATCTCTCGATGAGTTGGCTCGCTGCAGTCAGCCAAATTTTAGAACTCTAAATAAAACGATTGATTATTGACGTTTACTAATCATTTTTAAAATCGTCCATGTCCGAATTGCGATGCATCTAAAAATCTATTATTTCCCCCGCATGGATTTATTTATATACCTTAATTGTTTCCAAGCAGTGACTGTAACACGGCAGTAAAACGGCTGATCAAACAAAACAGTAAAGTCAGTTATGTCTTTATTCATCCTTTATGAGACGAATACGATGTTCTCCTTTCTTATTAAGGTTCAAGATGTCTATCAGGATTCTTCTTCTTTGTACTTTGTAAACACTTTGAGTTTGAAATTTTTTTAAAAAGTGGATCATTGTAGTGCACTGTTTGATTTATTTGCTTAATCTGTTCCAAAATGTAGCCGTTACCCAAGAAAAATCCATAGATTAGTGTATAAACCACACGGTTCAAAGCTTGTGAAAAAAGTAGCGGTTTATAGTCCCGAAAATACGGTATATGTATTTCTAAATTTCTATTAAAATACCATATCAAAAAAATGTTGTCCTAGTCAAACACTTGGACTCACTTACTAATGCTACCAAAGTAGAAGGGGCACCCAAACTTATTAATAGTACTGTTTATTGATTAAAGGCGTTCACTATTTAAATACCCGTCATGGTAAAAAAAAACAGTTCCATGAAATTTAAATCAAATGCAGTGATTTACTGCCAGTCCTAACCTAGTAGTGACAACTGTTGGCTTTCTTTGTAGAGAGTTGCTTTAGATACCAGCAACATGCCAAGGGAACCTCCCCCTCCTTATCCGCTCTACCAGCAATCCCAACATGCAGCGGACCAGACCCTCACATTGCATCAACAGCAACCTGTGTCCCCTCTGGACTTTAACCCAAGTCAAGTAAGTACCTAGATACTTTCTGCATCCTCAAGTATTTTAAAAAAAATACAAATAAACACTCCCCTTATATTTATTGTATTGCTCACCAGCAATGGTGTTATTCTGAAGATGTGTAGTCTTGTAGTTAATACATGGTTTTAGTCTTCACTGTCAAAATAACTGTTATCAATAAATATGTAGTTAAACTGATGTTATTAAATATCCTCCTGAGAACCAGCGTCATCTGCAGTGGGCATTTGTTTTTATACAGAGTTTTGTTTGTGTCAAATTTTTTTGGGGGGGGAATTAAAAAAACAAAACAAATGTCACTGCAGAGAACGCTGGCTCTCAGGAGGTTAAATTAACATATCATATTACATGTCATTTGTAATAGAATGAAAAAATATTGAAAGATCTTTTCCTTCCAATTTTGACAGCAGTCTGGCTGTTTTTTTTGGCAGCACAACATGGCAGCACTCTTTAGTGATTCCTTCATGGAGCAGCAGTTCTCCAGTCGCCAGAGCAAAACCCTCCCATACCAGGTCTGCGACACACACAACATACATACAATCCAATACAATTCCAAAATGCATCATGGTAAAAACATCAATTTGGCCTTAAGATGCCTTCAATAATAATGCTTACCTTTATGGTATAAAAGGAAAAAAATAATTTCAGCATCAATACACATTACTGTTATTTGTGTATCTGTGTAGTTATGTGCTAGCTGATATGCTAATTTATGTAAATTTAAACTAATCTCAACTAATATGTACTGTACTTCTTATTCAACTAGCACACGTGCATTTGTGGTTTTAAATCTGTTTAAATCTTGATCAATATGCAGTGCTCTCTGTTTATGTTATCAATCATCAACACTTCATCTCTCTCCTGTTTTCTGTTTTTTGCCATCTGCTTCCAAAAAATCTGCCGGGTAGTTGGACCACTTCAGTCTGTTGGAAAACGCAGTGACTTTCACAGCAGCTACATCTTGCTTCGACCCTTCTTCTTCCTCTCTGTACTACTCCCAGGCAGGCCTTACAGGGCTGGGTGGTAGCCACGGTAACTTGCATGACCCCATGCACATGAGTTCAAACATGCTGTACTCCAACTGCAGTGGAGGAGTGCCCAACATCATACTCACTGGTGAGTGTTCCTTTTCTGTGGAAGCAACAACATGTAGCTAAAAAAACAGGAGGGCACTTGTGTAGTAGTAAGTGTGACGAATAATCACATCTTTGTATTTACGTGCAATTACCAGTACATTAAAACCAACACAATGGAGGTCAAAATGTGATAAACTATCTTAACAAAACTATAACATCTTAGTTTTGTGTTATAAGAGACAAATTGAAGTAGCGTAATACTCTGAAAGTAGTTAAAGTCAATACCGGTTGTTGACAACTTGTCTTAACTCGACCAACTCATCAAGTTCTGGTCCACTGTGTTGTTAAGCTAAAAAGTGCCTGCCCAAATCAATAAAAACAAATGAAGTGTGGGAGGGGAACAGGAAAGGAACTGTCGAACTGCACTTTTTTTTGAAGTTTTGCCTATTGTTCACAATAGTTATGAGAGACAAGAACACACTTTTTATTTTTATTTTTTTCATTTTAAAATGTAAAAAATCAGCTCGTTCTAGGTGGCTAGCTATGTAGCTAATGGGAATCAATGCATTCCGCCTCTAAATAACTTAAAAAATTAATTCAAAAACCTCCACCAATACTTACTTTACATTCCGTAACCTGTATAATAACCAAGCTGTAGCGACATTAATATTGTAAGAGCAAACACTGAAGAACAATTTTTCTGGCGTACTAACATATCAGTGTGCTACGGTATTAGCCATAAGCTGCTACAGTGAGAGATAAGCTGAGCTTCTACGTCAGCACCTGAATCGTGTTTGGGTTTGTAATGCACAACGCAATGCGATAGGAAACCAATATGTACTGACTGAAGAACATGAACAATCATATTACAGGAGCTCTAAAGTATTAGCCCACATTTCACGGTTTGTTTGTACATAGCTAGCTCGACATCGTATATATTTTAGTTGTACTAACATGCATGATGTGCTACGTGTATCATGATCAATATTAAAGTGACTCACTCGATGGACAGTTGTGCGTTTAGTCTAGCTGGCCGGGGACGTTTTCAGTTAATTTTGGGTAAGCAATCCATTCACGTCCGCATGGCTTAGCTCCAAGTTCCACATTTACAGCGTCAAAGTCACGCCAATCTCACTCTCTCGGCTTCCGTCTGCTCCAACGTTTCACCCTCTTCTTCGTGCTCGCTTCTATAAGCAGTAGTTCATCCTCCGTATATTCAGCTTCTTAAAGATAAGGTTGTGAATCCTTATTTGTCCAAACATAGTCCTCTTTGTTGTCTGTTTCCAAGTCTGCCATGATTAGAACACACACATTTGTTTCCGGACGTAGGAACACGCATTTGTTGCCGGAAGTCGTTAGTGCGCTGCTATGGAAACAGAAATAAATGCGCTGAGGAAATTCGTTCTGGGAATGCTTAAAATGACCTAAATATTGTACACATTACTTACTGTTATCTCAGGGCATTCAATCGATCGCAACTGGACTGTTTGGTTTGTCTTAGAATACGTTTCGCCTCTCATCTGAGTAGGCTTCATCAGTCTGTGCTCACAGAGTTAGATTGGTCAGATCTATTCTTGCGACTGGTGCCAAAATCCCAAATATTTATAGTCCAACACCAGGAGGGTGTGCCTGGGCAAGGATGGTTTTGCCCTATCGTAGTGAGAAAAACAACTGTTTTGATGCAATTGAACAATCCTGCTGTCAAAGCCAATGACAGTCCTTGAAGTGTAATTTCCCCTTGTTAGCATTGAGGTATTGTGTGGCGAAACGATTGCTGTGGATCGACTACTACCAGTCCAAAATAGTCGGAAACCCCCACGTAAGCATACCATGCAGTTGTTAACAAATGGTATACTGGTTACCTTCTGTGACCAGACTGTTTCTAACTCCTGTTATTTGTTGGAAGCTAAATTGTAATGTAGTCACAGGTACATTTATAATAACATGTCTTAATTATGTATTTTGATAATTTTTAGCATTTCTAGCATTTGGCAGGGCATTAATGTCAAAACACATCACGCTTTTTCCTTCCACAACATCACTGATTACTACTCACTGCGGACATCATGAGAGCCAACAAACATAATAAAACATCACTTAGTGTACCATGTCTGCTGTCACTAGAATGCCGACTGCTAGGATATTCATATATCCCCATTTAGATGAAGAATCACTCATAATGCTTACCAAAAAAAAAGGGGGTGGGGAGGCAGACCAAGCGTCTTTTTGTGTATTTCCTCACCATTTCTGGGTTTATATTGTTTGCCAAAGTTCACCAACTCATCAGATTATGTCTATATACTTCTACTATTCAGGTTAGAGGCATTATTTATGATCGAGAATAAACGTTTGCGTGCTCCGAGGCATGAAAGCAGCTCACCAGCCGATAATTTTATCACACCAGCACAAGATGTTAGCTGCTTCTGATCACGGCACAGCTAAAAATAGTTAATATGTGTTAGCGCTTCTAATAACAATATCACTAATACTTAGTTTATATTCAAAACACAAAATATAAATGGAGTATTGTTGGCGCTTTTTGGACGTTTTTTTAGAGGGACTTATGGGCAGAATAGAGGACCTCCCATTGACTCCATTGTAGGGTTGTCCAGATACCAATAATTTGGTACCGGTGCCAAAACGTATATCGATATTTTTTCCAAATAAAGGGAACTTTGAAAACGTGTCAATTTTGGCTGTATTTTAAGAGAAAATCTTGCAATACAATAAACATATGTTTCCTATTGCACTCAAAGAACAATTTTAGAAGGTTAAAATATAAATTAAAGGGCATTAAACACATTGTGTTTTTCTTGCTGCACTCAAAAAACTATTTACAATTTTCCATATTACATATACTGTATTTTTCGGAATATAAATCGCTCCGGAGTATAAGTCGCTCCGGAGTATAAGTTGCACCGGCCGAAAATGCATAATAAAGAAGGAAAAAAAACATATATAAGTCGCACTGGAGTATAAGTCGCATTTTTTGGGGAAATTTATTTGATAAAACCCAACACCAAGAATAGACATTTGAAGGCAATTTAAAATAAATAAAGAATAGTGAACAACATGCTGAATAAGTGTACGTTATATGACGCATAAATAACCAACTGAGAACGTGCCTGGTATGTTAACGTAACATATTATGGTAAGAGTCATTCAAATAACTATAACATATAGAACATGCTATACGTTTACCAAACAATCTGTCACTCCTAATCGCTAAATCCGATGAAATCATATACGTCTAGTCTCTTACGTGAATGAGCTAAATATTATTTGATATTTTACGCTGATGTCTTAATAATTTCACACATAAGTCGCTCCTGAGTACAAGTCGCACCCCCGGCCAAACTATGAAAAAAACTGCGACTTATAGTCCGAAAAATACGGTAGTCTGCCATAATCAAAGATTATTTTAGAATATAATAAAAAAGCTTTATTTACACTATATGAAATTATGTATGATTGATGGTTACCAATCCTGGTATGTGCTTTAAGAAAAATAAAATTATTAGTAAGTACTTAAAAGAAAACTATTGATAAATGTACCCAGATAAGCCATGTAGCAGGTAAAACACACCTTTGTTAAAGATAAAACACAAATTGTACCAATTTGTTACCAAATTCAGTCATTTTACTTGCGCCAGTTGAGTTAGATGGGCGGTCTTAACTCCGCTAATATTTGGCATCAATCGAAGCAGCTGTGTGCGCGTCTATGTAGCTACATGTTATGTATCTACATATTATGTATACACATGTGATGGGAACTCGCATGGCTGCCGTTTTTGTGACCCCAAGATGCAAGAACCAGGAGGACGATGAGCAGGTAAGATTACTTTAATTATCATCAAACAGAGAAATGAAGCAGTCTTGCATACAACAGTTCCAACATAAAGTGTTATCATCGAGCACTGAGGAGTGCTCGAGACAAGGCATAAATAGCATACATGTTGATTGGCCGCAGGTGTGGACCAGCTGCCAATCAACAGCAGGTGTGTGAATAAACAGTGCTCAGCAGAACAAGCAGGAAGTGGAAACCAAAATAAGAGCACTCATAGGAAGTAAATACAAAAACGAGGAAAGCAAACAGAAATGAAGTGACAGATCGTCACAGGACCCCACCCTCAAGGAACCGATTCCAGATGTTCCCTGAAAACAAGAGCAGGAAAATAAAAAAAAGTCCAAAAGCTAAGGGAGGGCGGAGGGAGGACTTGCGGAGGGTCGCCAGGCCAAGTGTCCCCGAATCCGGCGAGGGAGAGTCAGGTGGCGGCGACGCGTTGAACGCCGCTGCAACTGGCAAGGCGGGCGACCACGAAATGGCCACATCAGTGGCCGACGAGAAAGAGGTCGCGCAGCTGGCGGCGACGATGATGATGACAGCGTCGTCGGTAGATCTGCTGCCGACGATGAAGATGGCGGCACCGTGCAGAGTCCCGCCGGTGACACGGAAGACCTCCGCGCCGTGTGAAGGCACGCCAGATAAGATGTCATCGTGGGTGGATCCGCTGCCGACCAGGAAGATGGCGGTGTCGTGCGGAGTCCCACCGGTGACGCGGAAGATGTCCGCGCAGTGCGAAGGCGCGCTAGAGAAGATGAAGGTGGCTGCGCCGTGGGAAGAGACGATGGCGGGGATGACAGCGGCGTGTGCTTGGCTGCACCGCTGCCGGTAGTAGACCCCCCTCCACTAGGCATATGCCAGACGCCGTCCAACACGAAGGAGATCCGGGTTGTCGGTCTTCCCCGGTTCAAAAACCCAGGATGGGCGGAAGGGTGCCAGGAAGAGGGAAAACGACACGTCCCTCGCCGAGTCCCAGCAGGAGGCCAGGAAGGACATCACGGTGGGCTCCACTGGAGCCTTCGCCGGACTGGCAGGACGAGCTGGTGCTGGAAGGGAGAGCAGCCGTGGTGCAGCTGCTGGAAGCTGCCTTGGAGCAGAAACGGATGCTGGGCGCTCAGCCGGTGTTGATCGTCGTGGCTCCGCGACAGGCCTAAGACGCGGGACAGCGACCGGCGTGCGACGCGGTGTGGGAACCGTTGGTCGACGCGCCGCGGGGCAGCGATCGGCCTGCGACGCGGTGTGGGAACCGTTGGTCGACGCGCCGGCACAGGCGATTGCCGTGGAGCCGGGACAGGATGCACAGCAGGCGACGGGGATGTCGGCGGCAGTGGCCGCGCCGGTCGGAGATCCGGAACCGGCGGTCGAGGCGGAGGGAGAAAGTCCGAGCTTGCTGTGGGCTGGGACCAGACAAACCTGGCTTTCAAGGCCTCCATGAACTGTGCGGTCCAGAACGTCGGCTGTGCATCGCCGACAGGGGTTCTTGCGAGGATACAATATTCTGGCTCGATGATACTGATGGGAACTCGCATGGCTGCCGTTTTTGTGACCCCAAGATGCAAGAACCAGGAGGACGATGAGCAGGTAAGATGACTTTAATTATCATCAACAGAGAAATTAAGCAGTCTTGCATACAACAGTTCCAACATAAAGTGTTATCATCGAGCACTGAGGAGTGCTCGAGGCAAGGCATAAATAGCATACATGTTGATTGGCCGCAGGTGTGGACCAGCTGCCAATCAACAGCAGGTATGTGAATAAACAGTGCTCAGCAGAACAAGCAGGAAGTGGAAAATAAGAGTACTGATAGGAAGTAAATACAAAAACGAGGAAAACAAACAGAAATGAAGTGACAGATCGTCACAACATGTGCACAACAGGGGAGCTGGTTAACTTATGAGAGTAGCGTATGTGTGTTTGTGAGAATGTCAACGTGTTGTGATGTCAGTGAGTGAGTGGGCGAGTACAGAGAGAGAGGAGCACGCTTACTGGGCAGTAAAGTGATGAATGGGTCCGGTTGTGTCCTGCAAAACTAATAATAAAGCAACCAGATTGTTACAAATCGGCGGCCTCGAATTCTGACCGGAAGGCGGATCTTAGCAAACCAATTGTGGGGTAAAGTGAACTGAAGGGAATGTCTCCCCTGTGCTCCTCTACTACGGTCTGCACCGGAGCCGAACAGCAGTACAGTTGTAACAACTACATTATTACCTGTCACTTTTTATAACTCCTTGTGCAGATCTGAATGCTTATTATTTAAATGTTTACCTAAGTTTGCATTTCACCACCCTCTTTATTAACCAGTAGAATTGTCGTTTTTTGCCATTCTTACTCTCCAAGATGTTATTGCTTGTATGCACTATGTGTGTGCGTTTTGACACACTCAACATCATGCGCCTCGGATCTGTAATCACCACCGCACAGCTGCATTCAGATAAAAGAACGGTACCGATACCTTTCAAAGGCAGTATAGTACCAATTTCAATCAATCAGTATCACGGTACTTTATTAGTACCGGTATACCGAACAACCTTACTCCATTACGAGTGGCATGTTTTTCCTCGTCTTTATCAAAATATAACTTTAAAGCTTAATTTATGATTGTTGCCTTTGGTAAAAGATTAACTCTTTCAGGTTTTGCTCACATTTGCTTTGTGTTATTTAGACACACCGAGTTGGTGCTTTTCGAAACACTCGTAGCAAACTTGTGTTTAAGAAATATAAGTAATATCGAGATAATACTTAAATGGGAAATAATAACCGTTAAAAGTATATCAAACAAACATTTAATGAAGTGATGACAGCAAACTTGTGCATTATTTGACTCTGCTCCCTTGGCCTGGAGTGTGAGCTGTATGCTTTTCCGGTCGTCGTTTGGTAAAATCTTGAAATCTTCCGGCCTTTTTGATTACCTCTCGAGGAACAATCAAATGTAAACAATCAAATGCAGATACTTTTTCTTATGCCTTCTGATCTCTCTCTCTCTCTCTCTCTCTCTCTCTCTCTCTCTCTCTCTCTCTCTCTCTCTCTCTCTCTCTCTCTCTCTCTCTCTCTCTCTCTCTCTCTCCATATCCTACCCCCCCCTCCACACCCCTGATTGTAAATAATGTAAATAGTTCAATGTGATTATGTTGTGTGATGACTGTATTATGATGATAGTATATATGATAGTATATATCTGTATCATGAATCAATTTAAGTGGACCCTGACTTAAACAAGTTGAAAAACTTATTCGGGTGTTACCATTTAGTGGTCAATTGTACGGAATATGTACTTCACTGTGCAACCTACTAATAAAAGTCTCAATCAATCAATCAATCAATCAACTCTGAAGAACGTTTATCCTTTTCGCGATTTCAACAGCTGAAAACAAAACAAGTATAGGGCATTCTTTCTACGAGGATGGCTAAATGGCGCTTAGTACCCATTGAGAACACAGCTAGCTTGACCACCAAGCATATTTAATGGGCGGGACGTGAGCCGTCAGTAAAATTCAACCAATTGTGCAGAAATATGGGGATATAATACAAAAGTACACTTAGTCACTTAGCATGACTTAAAAAAGAAGGATCAGTTAGAAAAAAAAAATAGTGAGTGATACATACAGCGATTACAAATAAATTGGAGGCAGCCAAGTTGACATACTTCACACAAAAGTCACAAATTCTCTGTGATTGTTGGTCCAAAGCTAATGAAGAGTTTGGCAAAATGAGGGTAACAAGTAATTTTTTTGGTCAGTCTGTGTTGTTTATTGCGCCGTCGGGTGCTTGTTAGAGTGCCTACTGGTCACAAAACACTGCAGGAATGTAGCAGCAGAGTGCGTTTAATACAGTCGCAAAATTATACTTTCAGCATGTTTTCTTGTATGTTTATGAGCTGGAGTATGTTTAGAACTACATATAGACATATTTTGCTTTATTTCGTCAGAAAAACTAATGTCAAAACGGCAGCAATTGCATGACCCGCTCTTCGCTAATCATGTCGCAAACGGTGGAAAAAACACATTCACTTGGCATGGAACTAGCTTGGACACACAGATAGGTTTAACGACATCCTCCTCCAGTCTGTATCTAAACCTTCTGGGGTCCATCAATGTGGCCTCCTCCAGGAATGACTGCACGTCCTTGTCCTGGAGGGAAAATGAGGGACAGACACAGCATATAATTAGGGGGGAAACAGACTAGGGTGTCTGTTATTAAGTCTTTAGCATTAGTATGTGGAATTAAATGATGGACTGGATAAGTAATGAAGTTAAACATTGTACTAATATGATCCACTTTAAGAGGTTGTTCAAATTAATAGTGCTTACAAAGTACAAAGAAGAATTATGAGAAATACTTTCAACCTTATTGAAAATAAGATATTCTTCATCTCAGTATATTAATAATGACTGAATTAATTAATTACATATTACAAAACTTTTGTATATACTAATTCACAGATGTTATTTTATTATAAAAAGGTCAGTAAATTATGTATATATTTGTAAACGCTCTGAAGAGGGAAAGGGGTAGGATTAAATAAGCTTTACTTCTTCCTACTCCTTTTCGGACATGATGTAAAGTGAAATTATATGAAACTGTGATGTGTTATGCTGTAAGTCTGTTCATGTACGAAATAAACTAAAGAAAGAAAGAAAGCACTAGTTTATTAGACAGACCTGCAAACTCTGGAGTGGTGTAGGCTACAAGATACCGTTAACGTTATCAGACACATACAAAAAGGCTAACGTTAACATTACCGTTAGCCACTGACTATGCTTTGGTAACGTTAGCCTAGCTAACATTACTGCAGTCCTGGTTGACATAAGAGGTAACTTTATTTTAGCCTAAAGGCTACAAGTGAGCAAATACCGTTAGTTACCGGTACTCACCGCCACTAGGGGCGAGCTTCGTCATCTCTGTCGCTGCTTCTCCACGTGTCAAAGACACGACACGGTTCTCGAACGTTCAGGTTATGTGCGGCCTGAACATGTTTCAACATGCTTGTTGTACTTCCCCCCTTACATGAGAGCGAAGCCTGGCAATAATTGCATATTGCCGTTTCCTCTTCGTATTTTTTTGTAAAATGAAGCCATGCCTTGAGGCGTTTTTTCCGGTCCATTATTTTTGCTGCTTGTGTGACATCACAGGAAATTACGTAGCTCTCCTATGATGTCCCACAGGGCATTTCCTGTGGGACGGGATTCGAATAAAGAACCAACTCTTTTTCTTTACTAGAGTGGCCTCGATAAAGGGAACATGTTCTCGAAAAGGGATTTGAGTCCATGGAATCGGTTCTTTTCTTATCGAACAACCGGGAGAACCGGTTTTGAACATCATCCCTACGTACGTGTGTTTTAAGTTGTCTCCCTGTACCTAATCAGAAAAAACCCTCGATAGGCTGTCCACTTACAGTACATGTGACTTTTGCGACACTACTGTCGTGTAAGATTTGACCACGTTCATCCAGATTTGTGAGCATGTAATACAACTTATGCGCGCGCATTCAGAAGTGCGTGTGTGTAATACAATCTGCGTATCAGTTACTCGAACTACAGCAAGCTGATAAAACCAAAGTTAATTTTTGTGATAAAAATATAGAGTAGTGAATGGGGAAAATATAAGCATGAGAAATGTCAAGTGTGGTGTGTCGCGTGATAAAGGGTTAAATTGCGTGACTTTCACTCTCAAATCGTGAAGCTTGGCAGCTCTGAGCAAGTGTTAGAGTGTGATCCATCGTTGTTGACTTCAATGCAGAATAACATGATCAGTAGCTGGAAAGCGCCGACTAGTGGTGAGTATAAGGAAAGGCAAGGAGGAACAACTCTTTTTACACCAGGGATGCCCATTTCGTGATCATGAGCTACCGGTCAATCCCGAAGGGTGTGTCAGTCCATCGCCAGCCAGGCATTTAAAAAATAGACCTAAAAATTTGCGATCATCAATCTTAACTAAGGCGTCACTTTCGTCACTTGATTGACATTCACGGCACCCGAGGGTTTTGTGGATGACGCTGGCTGCTGCGAGCTTATTATTAAGAAAAAATGACCGACAGGAAGTCGAGAAACTTTTTATTTCAACAGACTCTCGCGCCATACCTGCCGTCAAAACTCTAAAGACCGACTGCACAGTTCCTATCTTCACAATAAAAGCGCTGCTTCATCCTGCCTGCGCTAACAAAATAAGAGTCTCAGAAAGCTGGCGTGCACAAGCTAGCAAGCTACGGAGTTTGCCGCCAATGTATTTCTTGTAATGTGTATAAAAACCAGTATGGAAGCTGGACAAATAAGATGCCAAAAACCAACCACTTCCATGTGGTATTGGACAGAAAAGAGGACTTTTTTTTCCTCCTCCATTTGAAAATGCGTAGGTTATCAGCACTACTGTCTGATTCCAATCAATGCAAGTCATCCGAATCAGGTAATACACCAACTTATATTCTTGTCTTCATGAAAGAAAGGAATATATATATGTTAAACATCAATCAATCAAAGTTTATTTATATAGCCCTAAATCACGAGTGTCTCGAGGGCTGCACGAGCCACAACGACATCCTCGGCTCAGATCCCACATCAGGGCAAGGAAAAACTCAACCCAATGGCCTACAATGAGAAACCTTGGAGGGGACCGCAGGTGTGGGGACAACACCCCCCTCCCTCATCTGTGGTCACCTAATCTGTGCCCCCCCCCCCCTCTCCACAAAGGAGAGGGAGGCAGAGCAGAAAAGAAACGGCAGATCAACTGGTCTAAAAGGGGAGTCTATTTAAAGGCTAGAGTATACAAATTAGTTCTAAGATGGGACTTAAATGCTTCTACTGAGGTAGCATCTCTAACTGTTACTGGGAGAGCATTCCAGAGTACTGGAGCCCGAATAGAAAACGCTATATAGCCCGCAGACTTTTTTTGGGCTCTGGGAATCACTAATAAGCCGGAGTTCTTTGAACGCAGATTTCTTGCCGGGACATATGGTACAATACAATCAGCAAGATAGGATGGAGCTAGACCGTGAAGTATTTTATAAGCAAGTAGTAAAACCTTAAAGTCACATCTTAAGTGCACAGGAAGCCAGTGCAGGTGAGCCAGTTTAGGCGTAATATGATCAAACTTTCTTGTTCTTGTCAAAAGTCTAGCAGCCGCATTTTGTACCAACTGTAATCTTTTAATGCTAGACATAGGGAGGCCTGAAAGTAATACGTTACAGTAATCGAGACGAGATGTAACGAACGCATGAATAATGATCTCAGCGTCGCTGGTGGACAAAATGCAACAAATTTTAGCGATATTACGGAGACATGCTTGTGTTATCATTTAACACCTTTAACTTGTTAACAAAACGTTTCTCATAAATAAATAAATCTAAATTATATATATATACGTATATGAGGTAGATCCCCTCGACTTGGTCAATTGAAATGTAGATCGCCTGCAGAAAAACTGTGGGCACCCCTGTTTTACACGTTCAAATGGCTGTACATACAGATCAAAATAACCACTCCCAGACCAAGCCATCAATCCACTGTGCGTACATTTAACCAACCACGGAAGACACTACTCAATTTAAACCAATCAGAAACAACATAAGGCGGGTCTTGGCATCTTTCTTTCACGCACCTCAGCTGTATGTTGTTTCTGGTTGGTTTAAATTGGGGGGTGTCTTCCGTGGTTGGTTAAATGAGGCACACCTTAGATACGCACACGCAGATTGAATGTGCGCGCATAAATTGTATTACAAACTCATAAATCTGGATGCACGTGCTCAAATTGTACACGACAGAAGTGTCGCAAAAGTCACGTGTAAGTAGACAGCCTATCGAGGGTTCTTTCTGATTAGGTACAGAGAGACAAGTTAAAACACACATACGTGGATCTGAATACACACATACCGTATTTTCCGCACTATAAGGCGCACCTAAAAACCAAAAATGTTCTCAAAAGCTAACAATGCGCCTTATTATCCGGTGCGCCTTATATATGGACCAATATTGAGCCACAACAAACCTAAAATTCATTTTCATAAAGTTTAGGTCTCGCAACTACGGTAAACAGCCGCCAACTTATTTTTCCCCGTAGAAGAAGAAGCGCTTCTTCTTCTACGGTAAGCAGCCGCCCCCGTAAAAGAAGAAGCGCGCGGTGCATGCTGGGATATGATTTAATTTCCATTTGTGTGTTTCTGTAAAGGCTCCTACTAAGAGACACGCTTACGACGCAGAGTTCAAACTCAAGGCAATCAGTCACGCAGTAGAACAGGGGAATAGAGCAGCCGGGTGGATTGACAAAAGAACTCCAGCCGCTGGATATTGGTGTCAACAGGGCATTCAAAGCTAGACTGCGAACTGCGTGGGAACAGTGGATGACAGAAGGCGAACACACGTTCACCAAGACAGGGAGACAGCGCCGGACGACATACGCCACTATCTGCCGGTGGATCGTAAATGCCTGGGCTGATATATCAGTCTCAACTGTGGTCCGAGCTTTCAGGAAGGCAGGAATTGCCACTGAACTGCTAGACAACAGCAGCGACACTGACTCCATTAATGACTTCGACGAGACGGAGCCGGGCATTTTGGATGCCGTATTCGCCCAACTATTTAATTCGGACACTGAAGAAGAAGAATTCGAGGGATTTGTGGATGAGGAATAACTTCAGAAAGTGAGCTTTTAATGTTTATTTTGTGTGTTGTGTTGTGTGACATTAACTTTTGAGCAATGTTGAGTTATTGATATTGTTATTGCTCTGCACTATTGTGAGTGTTACTATTTTGTGATTGCACGTTTGATTTACCGTAACACGAGTAAATCAGCTGTTTTCGGAGTGAACAGAGTTGTTAGACCGCTGGTTTGTAATATATTAATAAAGTTTGACTGACCTATCTGACTGTTTTGTTGACATTCCCTTTAGCGCAGCTCCATCTAATAGATGCATAGGTGCGCCTTATAATCCGGTGCGCCTTATATGTGAACAAAGTTTTGAAATATGCCATTCATTGAAGGTGCGCCTTATAATCCGGTGCGCCTTATATGTGAACAAAGTTTTGAAATATGCCATTCATTGAAGGTGCGCCTTATAATCCGGTGCGCCTTACAGTGTGGAAAATGCGGTACTAGGATTGATATACAGACACAAATTAGTACAAACGCACGCAAATTGGATTACATGCGCACAGATTGAAATACAGTTTGAAAATAATTTTGCTAGAATAATTCTTCCCAAAGTCTCAAAACATTGCAAAGTTTGCCGCAACTTTTTGAAAAGTTTACATGAAATCAAGCATTTTGGGCCTCAACTACCACACAAAAAAATCTGTGAAATCCTCGAAGCCTCGCTTGATACTGGTATCAGATACTTCATTGTGTCCTCTCTACCAGCAGATGACTCCCACCACAGTCTGTCTAAGGACATCAGCGGTGTGCTCTCCACCGTGCCCGAGTGTTTCGACTCAGAAGGATGCTTCCCACTGGAAGACGAGCTGCACATTGAGCCCCTCAGCCTGGACGGTCTGAGCATGCTCAGCGACCCTGACATGGTGCTGCCGGACCCATCTGTGGAGGATACTTTCCGCAGCGACAGACTCTGAATGTGACTTGCCACTCACACACACACACACACACACACAGACACACACACACACACACATACATTTGCAGTGTAGCCCGTGGAGTGCATGAATGTGATTATGCATGTCTTGATGCATGTATTGACTGCCACAAAGCACCATGAGCGAGGTGGACACCACGCAAGCAATTCTACCCTTTCTGAGAAGTTGGATGGTAAAGGAAACTAGTTTACATCCGACATCAGCCTCACGCTCGCTTAAGCTCACACTTGTCGTGCATTTGTGTCGGTAAAAAGACAGTTGTTGCTCTGCAGGCTGCCTCTCCCGCTTAAATGGGGAGGAAATCCGATGAGCAGTCGAGGCCGTCCGTTGTCCTTTTTTTTTGTCAGTGCCCTTTGTAGCCATGGCAACATTATCACCATGGCTACATACCATTGCCGAGCTGCAGAGATGCCAACACACAGTTGACTTTTCTCACAGCTCCCATAAACAAGTGTCTGATCAGAGGTGCTCTGCTGGAGTCGTGCCACACGCGTGGAAACTAATGTAAAATGTAAAGTACAGAGCGGCTTCAGGCTCTCTGACAATCACGTCGAATGATGCAATGAAAATTCTATCAAATTATTTTTGAGGCCACACACATATATATATATATAAATACATATATATATATATATATATATATATATATATATATATATATATATATAAAAATACATATATATTAATATAAGTCACACTTTTTAGTAAGATTAGAATGTACTAGACAACAAAAAGGGCAAAGTGTTTACAAAGAAATGTTTTGAAGTTTATGTTACTTATTATAACCAAGAGCTAAACTGGTGAGATGTGCTGCATAAAGACTATATTCCCTTAGCAGGGTTGTATGCATCCATTTTCGAAGATGAAATTCACATGTTTGTTTTGTTTTTTTAATACATTGGTGTACCGGTATGTTGTATTTGAAGTTTTGTATGGACTTGTACTGGCGCTTGCACTGTACCTAGGCTGTTGTGATAAAGGGCATGTATACCACTGTGCATCAGTTCTGTTTGCAGTCAGAGACTGAGCAAAGACTTAGTGACTGAGTGCAGACGGCTCCTGTGGACATGGGACACCATGTAACATTGCACTTATTGTCTTTTGCACTAATTGATCCACCCTGTCTTGCTTCACGATGCTGTTGTTTTTACATGGCAACCCAAAGAATCAAGCGTTGATTTCATGTTCAAATATCAAGGATAATATTTAGTTATATGTTTGTAAAACTGATTTACAGAAATATGCCATTTTGGGCATTGAGTGCCCCCTACTGTTTTTTCAATGTGGTTCATTAAAGGATATAAGAGCATTGCTCTGTTCAGCTATGCAGCTTTTCCCCCCGCACCTGTTGAACAGGTGTGCCATGTACACTATGCAGTGTAACAACATGCAGCTTCCTAATATGGAAGGATCAAAACAATTTTACATGTGTCCAGTGTCCACACTGTTGGTTTTTCTCCAGTCTGCCAGTCCCAAGAACTACAGCGTCCGTGACAGGGGTGTCCAAAGTGTCCAGTTTTTAATGCATGAGATTTTTTTTCCATGAAATACCATTTCCATTCTGTGAGTTTGAATTGAGGTTTCAAACAGGAAGTAGAATTCCAATTCGGATTAAATGAAGAACAGTATAGGCGCTTCATATGGCCCCATTTGAAAAAATATTCACTTTAGCCACCATATGTCAGTGTTGAGTATCATAAAATGTGTTTTGTGACAATGTAGGGCGGTATAGCTCGGTTGGTAGAGTGGCCGTGCCAGCAACTTGAGGGTTCCGGGTTCGATTCCTGCTTCCGCCATCCTAGTCACTGCCGTTGTGTCCTTGGGCAAGACACTTTACCCACCTGCTCTCAGTACCACCCACACTGCTTTAAATGTAACTTAGATATTGGGTTTCACTATGTAAAAGCGCTTTGAGTCACTAGAGAGAAGTGCTATATAAATATAAATTCACTTCACAAATTCAATTCCAACTTTGACCACAGCGCCAGTTGCTATGAAGAGTGGCGCTTTCCATCATTTTTAGCAAACTGCGTTACAAAATTATTATCCCCCCGCACCCCATATGACACATTTCCAATTGAAATTCAAATGGATTATTTTGATGTATTGTATTGTACTAAATTCTATTATTTTACTCTCACACTTCTCAACTGATTCGAAGTGCTCAACTCATTTAGGACATTTAGCACTCACTTAATGTTGTCATGCTAACTGTTAGCATGTTAGCATCTTAGCCAATTTCTTCAGCTATTGCCCAGCCTGAGTCACATTTGCGACACTTCCTGATGTGCTTCTGCTAGTTTTACGACGGAGTTCTAAAACAAATATCACAAAAATAACAGTTTGGGGGAATTCAAAGTGTTGGTATAGTGAAAATTGGAGTACTTAAATTATGAGCATGGAAAGTAAGCAAATGTATTTAGTTGCAACCTAAAAATGTCACCTGGATGCCAATTTGAATAGTAAACAATGTGTACGTTATTTGAATAGTTTTAAGTGTTCCATCAGGTTATCAGTAGATACTTTGGCGAAAGGTTGTAAAATGCCAATATTTTGTTAAAACGGCTAATGCGCTAACATATCAGGCAGCGACAGATATAAAACTAGAAGTTATGGATAATGTTAACATTTAAGCCAATTGTGTAGGTATGCAATTATAGCAAAAGTAATGGATATTGTTACTTGCCATTATCTTTGTTATCATGCTAACTATTAGCATTTTAGCCAGTCTTGTAAGTATAAGATTCATGGATGTTAACTTTGTGCTGTCATGCTAGCACTTTAGCTAGATTTGTTGGTATGAAACAAAACAATCATCATGGGTACTGTTACTTTAAAATGATAGAAACTGGAGAAAAAATACTTTATATCCGAGAATGTATTACTGAATCCAAATATTCAAAAATGGAAAGAAGGTGGTTGAATTAATTGTCTGTAAATTGTTTTTTATTATTTAGGACTTGTTTTACATGGGAAATTATTCCTGTTACTTACCTATAAGAAATATAAGTGAATTGCAATTAATTTAATTGCACTTGCTGCATTTTCAGTTTAACATACTTTGTGGGAGATAATTAAACTTTTTTTTTTTTTTCAAATAAATGTAATTAAAATTCTGAATTTTGCACAAGCCTGATATATAAACACATTTCACAGTAATCACAATATTTAATTATTTCTTTAAAAAAATGTTCATCAATCAAACCTCAAATTGTTCTACCTTGTCAACCTATGTGGACATTTCACCAACTCTTAATCTGTACATGTACTTAAAAATTAAGATGAAATATGTTTTCATCCTTTGATAGTAGGGTTAATCATTGTGCAATGCAGTTCGCTGAAAATGATTGAAAGCGCCACTGTACATAGTAACTGGAGCTGTGGTCAAAAATGGAATTGCCACAAAACACATTTTAAGATAATCAACACTGACATCTGGTGGCTAAAGTAGATATTCTTTCAAATGGGGCCATATGAAGCGCCTTCCTACTAGCAATTGAGGCTGTGGTCAAAGTTGGAAATGCCACAAAACACATTTTAAGATATTCAACACTCTACTGCCATCCGGCAGCTAAAGTGGATATTGCACAACCCAAATGTGTCACGTTTTATGTCTTGGGTAAACCGCAACAAATGTGGCCATATGAATCCCCTTCCTACAGTAGGTTAATGCCTTACATAAAGTTAACACAAACCACGTGTCAACACTCATGTTTTTCCTGGAAAATTCACAAAACTTAATCGTTACCGCCACCCTTTCTTGAAAAAAAAAATAAAAAATTCCGTGCAGCTCAGGTATGTTCGTGACATAAATAAACAACAAAAAGAAAGCGACAGAAGAAAGATTGCAAATACTTGTCTTCCTTTTCATGTTTTTTCTGACTTTTTGCAAGTAAGTATGTCATTGCCAATTATGCAGATTTGACGATTTCGTCAACCTCACCATCACCCGCCCCCACAAGGCAGTACCACCAGAAGTAGATTGCAGTCCTGTGGGAAGTACTGCTAGTGTATACAACGTCTTGGCATCTCTCCATGGCTGTTCACAACATGAACAGTGAAAAAATGTCCCCTAAATCCTTATTATATAGTTCAGCATGTTTTTGGACACCCCTGGTCAACATGCATGTCGTTAAGAAGCGTCCTCACCTTAATGTTTGTCTTTTACTGTTGTTGTGTCAAAGGTGACACAGATACTCAGACTTTGAATGAAGCGAGTTCGAGGGTGTTTTGAGCTATTTAGCGTTTGTACTTTGTTCTAAACATCGGGAACGCTGTTAATGATCATGGATTGTTCTTTACTCTCTAACTTGTTTTTGTTTCCTGCCTTCTGCTGCCTTACACGCGAATTTCAACGTTTTATATTCCCAGCCAGCTAGCATCACGTGGTCTGTGTCGTCATTTACACTCACTTTTCTTGTCCTACCTTTTAGCCACATTTAAAATGTACAGTTGTGTTATTTAAAGATTCATGTCCATTCGTCGTGTTACTAATTATTTTCTAATTGATCCACAGCTTTATGTTTTTGGTGTTTTGGTTTTTAATGTGTTTAGTGCTTACCTTTTTGGTTTAATACAAACAATAAAAGTCATAACAGTACTTTCAGCATGGAGTTGGGTGGTACTTGTAGTTCTATGTATTACCGCTAGATGACAGCAAAGATACGCATGAGCAGTTTGGTCCTTTCAGTAGCAGTGGGCGAAACTGCCAATTGATGAGATACTAAGTCAACTCGGGATATTAATTCGTGAAATTGTTCAAAATCTTTTCATAATGTTGTGATTTTACCTTTTATTTATTTATTTTGCCTTCACTAAAATGTAATCACTGGACTATTATTTTGTGCCCCCAAAAACAAATCATTTGAACAATGTAACCATATATTATTATTATTTTAGTATGTATTTTATAATGTATTATTATTGTATTTTTTTAAATTTCAAAATAATACAAATAAAATCACAATAATTTCAGAACATTGTAGCTAAACAAACCAATCCATAAAATGGGAAAAACTAACTACTACACATAATAATAAAAAAGCACTATAAATTAAATGAAAAAGGATCATGCCTACAAATAGTGAAAAAAAAGTTTGAATCAAACATAAAAACGTCAAATTGTTTAAAAAAAATACAGTCAAAAATGCAGAATAAGTCAAGAAAAGCTACAAATTCTAAACTATATAAATATTCAAATCCAATTTGCTTTTTTGCCCTCAAAGTAACCACAATTTAAATAATGTTAATATAATAATGTAACAACAATGTAACCACAGATATTCGTGAAAACAAACTATATCGATCTCACCATGCTAATATCGATCCACAACTGATATCGATATTTGGATTGATCCACCCCCTATCTCCAAAATTGTAAGATGAAGACGTATAGTTCGGTTTAAGGGGTATACTGTTTGGCCAAACTCTGATTGATTAATACATTGTGTGGTAAAACCAAATGATATCAACATGTACAAACCCCGTTTCCATATGAGTTGGGAAATTGTGTTAGATGTAAATATAAATGGAATACAATGATTTGCGAATCATTTTCAACCCATATTCAGTTGAATATGCTACAAAGACAACATATTTGATGTTCAAACTGATAAACTTTTTTTTTTTTTGCAAATAATCCTTAACTTTAGAATTTGATGCCAGCAACACGTGACAAAGAAGTTTGGAAAGGTGGCAATAAATACTGATAAAGTTGAGGAATGCTCATCAAACACTTATTTGGAACATCCCACAGGTGAACAGGCAAATTGGCAAAAGATGGGTGCCATGATTGGGTATAAAAGTAGATTCCATGAAATGCTCAGTCATTCACAAACAAGGATGGAGCGAGGGTCACCACTTTGTCAACAAATGCGTGAGCAAATTGTTGAACAGTTTGAGAAAACCTTTCTCAACCAGCTATTGCAAGGAATTTAGGGATTTCACCATCTACGGTCCGTAATATCATCAAAGGGTTCAGAGAATCTGGAGAAATCACTGCACGTAAGCAGCTAAGCCCGTGACCTTCGATCCCTCAGGCTGTACTGCATCAACAAGCGACATCAGTGTGTAAAGGATATCACCACATGGGCTCAGGAACACTTCTGAAACCCACTGTCAGTAACTACAAATGGTCGCTACATCTGTAAGTGCAAGTTAAAACTCTCCTATGCAAGGCGAAAACCGTTTATCAACAACACCCAGAAACGCCGTCGGCTTCGCTGGGCCTGAGCTCATCTAAGATGGACTGATACAAAGTGGAAAAGTATTCTGTGGTCTGACGAGTCCACATTTCAAATTGTTTTTGGAAACCGTGGACGTCGTGTCCTCCGGACCAAAGAGGAAAAGAACCATCCAGATTGTTATAGGCGCAAAGTTGAAAAGCCAGCATCTGTGATGGTATGGGGGTGTATTAGTGCCCAAGACATGGGTAACTTACACATCTGTGAAGGCGCCATTAATGCTCATATGGAAACAGGGTTTGTAGTTCCAGAACATATTGAAAGTTTGGGTCTTATCTCAAAGGAAAACCAACGAGACTTGCTGTGTTTGTCTATGTGGATGACATGGACAAAAAAACAACAAATAAATTGGCAAATAAACATGAATGTTGTGATATATGGGGGATCAATACCTAATAGTTCAACACTGATAGTAGAGATGTAACGTTTGTGAGCAAATCGAGTCTTCTGAACGACTCTTTAGAGTGAAAATGAGCTCCAAGTCACACGCTGCCTGTGAAAATCACCCGATATTATTATTATTATTTTAAATATGTATTTTTAAAATTTTGATTGTAAAATATACATTCACTTTTCTGGTTAATTATTCTGATATATCAAGTAGTTCAAGCACACACACCAAGCAAGGTATAGTGCAATTCAGCATTCACATTTTTACTATCTCCTAATCTTTAGAATAGAATAGAAAGTACTTTATTGATCCCTGGGGGAAATTCAGCACCACAGTTCGCTCACAATAGACAATAAATACTATACAGCATTATTCACATGTCCGTACATCCATCCATTTTCTACCGCTTGTCCCTTTTGGGGCCGCGGGGGGTGCTGGAGCCTATCTCAGCTGCATTCGGACGGAGTACACCCTGGACAAGTCGCAAGTGAATAATATAAATACAGTCTATTATACATAATTATTCACATGTGAATAATATAAATATATTATACATATATTCTATATTCACATTACTATTGTAGTTTTATTTATACTCTTTATGTCACGTTTCAGCATGGTGTGGTTTTTGCGCTTCCAAAATGTGGAGGACATCTGGCAGCTTGCAGGTAAGAAGGGTTTTTAATTCAATACACGAGGCACATTTACCAACAGCGTACCGAGAAGTTTAAGGCTAACTTAACATAGCATAGCACAACATGGACTTGATCAGGCATAAAATAGAGCGTTGCAGGAAGCCAAACATAAACAGTCGCAAGAATGCCGCAAGGATTGGCGGGATGAGACTGGTATAAGAGGGGGAGTGATTAGTGGCGGCAGCAGGTGGGAACACTAATCAATAAACAGAAACTAATCTGTCCACTCAGTGAAAATAGCAACGCGAAAGGTAAACAAAGGCAGAAGGGAGCACTGAGAACAGAACAAACTAAGAAGAATAATAACAAACAAGACATGACCTGTGTGACGGGTCATGACACTTTATATACATATGCACATTTTATTCTGATTATTTGTGTATTTATTTCTGTTTTGTTAAAATGCTCTTGCGCTACAAAGTTGAATAATAAATACAATTCATAACAGTTATGTCACTGTCAAAGCATGGGAATATGGCACCACCTTATGAATGTTATACTTAGTCCAGTGATTCTCAAACTGTGGTACGGGTATGCGGGCTTCATCTAGTGGTACGCCAAAGAAGTCAATAAATATCTACTGTATATGGAGTAACATTGTTGATGTTTGTGCATTGTGTGTAATGTTACAGTGGCCAAAAATATTAAATATACTCGTTAAATAAAACATCTGCCTTGTTTTTAATGAATACTTAGGCTTGCTACACTACTGCATTTTAATGTTGGTCATTATGGTGGTACTTGGAGAGCCAAGTGTTCCCTCAGGTGGTGCTTGGGGAAAAAAGTTTGAGAACCACTTTCACAGTCAATATTTCAGGATAATAGAATGTACAAAACCCAAAACCAGTGAAGTTGGCACGTTATGTAAATGGTAAATAAAAACAGAATACAATGATTTGCAAAAGTGTTTAGAGTGTCTGCCCTGAAATCGGTAGGTCGTGAGTTCAAACCCCGGCCGAGTCATACCAAAGCCAAAAAAATGGGACTCATTACCTCCCTGC
Source organism: Entelurus aequoreus (assembly GCF_033978785.1). Lineage (NCBI taxonomy): Eukaryota > Metazoa > Chordata > Actinopteri > Syngnathiformes > Syngnathidae > Entelurus > Entelurus aequoreus. Next base: position 63,106,660 of record NC_084732.1, read on the forward strand.
TTGGCACTCAGCATCAAGGATTGGAATTAGGGGTTAAATCACCAAAATGATTCCCGGGCGCGGCCACCGCTGCTGCTCACTGCTCCCCTCACCTCCCAGGGGGTGAGGGTGATGGGTCAAATCCAATCCACTTTATTCATGTAGCACATTTAAACAACAACAATGTTTCCAAAGTGCTGCACAACAATATTAAAAACAAGATTCAAATATTATCCTTAGCTCCACCAATGACTGAATAAAAACATCCATCCCATCCATCCATTTTCTGCCGCTTGTCCCTTTAGGGGTGCTGGAGCCTATCTCAGCTGAAAACAAAAATATAAAAACAATATACAAATAAATATGATTAAAAACGATTTTAAAGGGTAAAACCAATTAAAACAATAAATAGAAATCAAATTTTAAAAACACAAAGGACCACACAACTCACGCAGTGTTAAAAGCTAGAGAATAAAAGTGGGTCTTAAGACGAGACTTAAAACGCTCCACTGTGGGAGCAGTTGGAACACGGAGGGGCAAAGTGCTCCAGAGCTTAGGGTCGACCACAGAGAAGGCCCTGTCTCCCCTGGTTTTAAGTCTGGTCTTGGGCACCACGAGCTGGAGCTGGCTCTCCTGTAAAATTTGATGAGGTCCGAGATATAATGATGTGCCAGTCCATGCAAAGCTTTAAAAGCAAACAGCAAAAATGCAGAGGATAATCCCACCACACCTAGTGTGTGTGTGACTATCAGTGGTACTTTAACTTTAAATTATTTTCAACCTATATTCAATTGATAGACTGCAAAGACAAGATACTTCATATTCGAACTGGTAAACTTTGTTATTTTTTGCAAATATTAACTCATTTGGAATTTGATGCCTGCAACATGTTTCAAAAAAGCTGGCACAAGTGGCAAAAAAGACTGAGAAAGTTGAGGAATGCTCACCAAACACTTATTTGGAACATCCCACAAGTGAACAGGTTAATTGGGAACAGGTGTGTGCCATGATTGGGTATAAAAGCAGCTTCCATGAAATGCTCAGTCATTCACAAACAAGGATGGGGCGAGGGTCACCACTTTGTGAACAAATGTGTGAGCAAATTGTCCAACAGTTTAAAAACAACATTTCTCAACGAGTTATTGCAAGGAATTTAGGGATTTCACCATCTACTGTTCGTAATATCATCAAAAGGTTCAGAGAATCTGAAGAAATCACTGCTCATAAGCGGCAATGCCCGTGAACTCCGATCCCTCACTGCATCAAAAAGCCAATCAGTGTGTAAATGATATCACCACATGGCCTCAGGAACACTTCAGAAAACCACTATCAGTAACTGCAGTTCATTGATACATCTGTAAGTGCAAGTTAAAACTCTACTATGCAAAGCAAAAGCCATTTATCAACAACACCCAGAAATGCCGCCGGCTTCGCTGGGCCTGAACTCATCTAAGATGGACTGATGCTAAGTGGAAAAGTGTTCTGTGGTCTGACGAGTCCACATTTTTAAATTGTTTTTGGAAACTGTGGACCGAAGAGGAAAAGAACCATCCGGTCTGTTGTAGGCGCAAAGTTGAAAAGCCAGCATCTGTGATGGTATGGGGGTGTGTTAGTGCCCAAGGCATGGATAACTTACACATCTGTGAAGGCACCATTAATGCTAAAAGGTACATACAGGTTTTGGAGCAACATATGTTGCCATCCAAGCAACGTATTTTTCATGGACGCCCCTGCTTATTTCAGCAAGACAAATCCAAACCACGTGTTACAACAGCGTGGCTTCATAGTAAAAGAGTGCGGGTACTAGACTGGCCTGCCTGTAGTCCAGACCTGTCTCCCATTGAATATGTGTTGCGCAATATTAGGTGTAAAATACCACAACGGACTGTTGAACAACTTAAGCTGTACATCAAGCAAGAATGGGAAATAATTCCACCTGAAAAGCTTCAAAAATGTGTCTCCTCAGTTCCCAAACGTTTACTGAGTGTTGTTAAAAGGAAAGGCCATGTAACACAGTGGTAAAAATGCCTCTGTGCCAACTTTTTTGCAATGTGTTGCTGCCATTAAATTCTAAGTTAATGATTATTTGCAAAAAAAAAAGTTTCTCAGTTCCAACATTAAATATCTTGTCTTTGCAGTCTATTCAATTAAATATAAGTTGAAAATAATTTGCAAATCATTGTATTCTGTTTTTATTTACCATTTACACAACGTGCCAACTTCACTGGTTTTGGGTTTTGTATATGGGTGGACATTTAATATATTCTCATGCATATCTGATCGTGTAACTGCTGCCTGTAAGTCTTTCCTTGAGTAAAAAAAACAAAAAAACAGTTTAAAAAACAACAACAATGTAATAACAAGCTAGTCTTTTGAACGGCTCTTTGAAAATAATGGTTGCCTTCAAAAAGCCATAAATACTATCTGTAGTTGATAATGTAATAGTAGTACTGCAGGGGTGTTTGCGTCAATGTTTGTGCTGCCAGATGTCCGTGTGGCCTCTTGGAAATATGCCAGCACTCCTGCACAAAATGCAGTGCACATGTTCCCTAAACACCACACATCTACTGTATATACTAGACTGTATATCCTGCATGTACTGTATATGTGATCCTGCATGTACTGTATATGTGGGGAGAGAGCTACTTGAAAAGATCATCACAATCATCAGTCAGAGCGCAGCAGTCGGTCCACAGTGTCATGATGTTGGCTGGAAATTCCTGAGGACCTGTGTGTGTGTGTGTGTGTGTGTGTGTGTGTGTGTGTGTGTGTGTGTGTGTGTGTGTGTGTGTGTGTGTGTGTGTGTGTGTGCGTGTGTGTGTGTGTGTGTGTGTGTGTTTGTGTTTGTGTGTGTGTGTGTGTTCTTGTGTTTCTACCCTTCTTGAGACATCAACAAGGAAAATTACCTTCTATATGAGGACCGGTGAACAAGTTAGGACCAAAACCATGGTCCCAATATGGAAAACCATTGCATGTAATAGAGAATGTCTCATTTGCACCCCTGGTGGTGAAATATATTACAATTAGGGTGGTCCCAAAAAGGAGGGATTTTTCAAATTGACTGTGTGTCGGTTTTAAAAGTGCTCCCCCTCTGGTCAACATATGAAATAACAAGTGTGTGTAAAAATTTGAAGTGCTCCCCCTCTGGCCAACGTATGTAATAACAAGTGTGTGTAAGAAATTGAAATGTGCCCCCTTTGGCCAAAATTAATCAAAAATAAATAAATATGTATATAGAGACATAATGCAATAACGTGAAGTAAATAATGAAGATTAAAAACAAATTACAAACAGAAAATTCCCTCACCCCAAAAAATGTACTAAAAGCTTACCTTTTTTTATATTTGCATAGTATGTATACATTATTAATGTTGTAAATACAAATCTTTATATTTGTAGAAAGGGTGGTCCTAAAGAGGTAGGCATTTTTGGAGGTCTCAAGAAGGTAACAAATACAAGAATGTGTGTTTGTGTGTGCGTATGTGTGTGTGTGTGTGTGTGTGTGTGTGTGTGTGTGTGTGTGTGTGTGTGTGTGTGTGTGTGTGTGTGTGTGTGTGTGCGTGTGTGTAAGTGTGAGTGTGTGCCAGCTGGTGGAAATCTGGCCCAGCTTGGCATGTAGCCAAAATGTTTTACAGTTACTGCAACTTTTCCAAAAAGGAGCGCCTGTGATGGATTGCTGTTGTAAGAAGTAGAAAATGCCAAAGTGTTTGTCGTCTTCATTGTCATCGACAGTTGTGTTACGATCTAGACCAGTGATTCTCAAACTGTGGTAAGGGTACCACTAGTGCTACTTGGGCTCTCTTGTGGTCCGCCAAATAATCACTTTAATTAAATATTGTATGTAAGAGTTGTACTTTCCTATATTCAAACACAGTGCTACTGTTCAAACTGTGTGTAATGTTACAGTATACTTGCTGAATAAAACCTCTGCCTTGTTTTTAATGAATACTTAGATGGACTACGATACCGTATCCTAATGTTGGTCATAATGGTCATAATACGTGGAGAGCCAAGTGTTTTCTAAGGTGGTACTCGGTGACAAAAGTTGCATGTTTTCAAGTAACTCAGACGTGAATGGTGACAGATATTCCAAACTTTCTTTTTAGACTATTGGATTTTTTTTTTTTTATCGGTCTGCAGCATAATATGAAATGTTCTGTACGACCCTCTGGGTTTAATAGCAGTTACGTGCCATCAGGACAAACAAAGTCCTCAGGTTCAGAATGTATAAAACACATATATATATATATATATATATATATATATATATATATATATATATATATATATATATATATATATATATATATATATATATATATATATATATATATAGGCTCCAGCGCCCCCCGTGACCCCGAAGGGAATAAGCGGTAGAAAATGGATGGATATATATATATATATATATATACATTTTCTACCGCTTGTCCCTTATGGGGTAGCAGGGAAGCTGGAGCCGATCCCAGCTGCACATTGGCGGAAGGCGGGGTACACCCTGGACAAGCCGCCACCTCATCGCAGGGCTATATATATATATATACATATATATATATATAAATATATATATGTGTCTATTCATTAATTTTTTTTCTTTGCTCAAATTTCTCAATCAACTTCAGTCTTAAATAAAAATAGCCAACTGTAAAAAAAAATTGATTTTGAAAGATTTGCATAAAAATAGTTATCATCCATGCAGTAAATGTTAAAGGGCTGGACTAAAGATTAAGCCGAAATTTTTTTTTTAAATTTTTTGCTCTGTCAGATTACAAACTTTATAGCGGTGTAATAGCATGCGGACAAAAACAGTCCACATTGACTACCAATGTAACTACAATGTTTAACTGTACAGTTATTACACAAAATATTCATGCATTTCCTTATTTCAGCATATAATTTTGGATAAAAATAGCACAATTTGTCATATTTACTGTTTTGAAAATAGATGTGACAATTTGGGTCAAGTGTTTCTCACCGGGCTTTGACGCGGTGGAGGATTTACCTCATAAGGGTTGGAATTGGGGGTTAAATCACCAAAATTGATTCCTGTGCGCGGCACCGCTGCTGCCCACTGCTCCCCTCACCTCCCAGGGGGTGAACAAGGGGATGGGTCAAATGCAGAGGACAAATTTCACCACAATAGTGTGTGTGTGACAATCATTGGTACTTTAACTTAACTTAACTTTATTTACATGCTGGCTATTTATATTTACAACTGAAGTTGATTAAGCGATTTGAGCAAAATAAGTAGAAACAATTATTAATCAAAATGTTTTTATACAGGCAGCATGGTGGAACAGGGGTTAGTGCATGTGCCTCACAATGAGAAGGTCCTGCTTTCGATCCCGGGATCGGGATCTTTCTGTGTGGAGTTTGCATGTTCTCCCCGTGACTGTGTGGGTTCCCTCCGGTTACTCCGGCTTCCTCCCACCTCCAAAGACATGCACCTGGGGATAGGTTGATTGGCAACACTAAATTGGCCCTAGTGTGTGAATGTGAGTGTGAATAATGTCTGTCTGTATGTGTTGGCCTTGCGATGAGGTGGCGACTTGTCCAGGGTGTACCCCGCCTTCTGCCCGAGTGCAGCTGGGATAGGTTCCAGCACCCCCTGGACTCCGAGAGGGACAAGCGGTAGACGATGGATGGATGGATGGATGGATGTTTTTAGACACTCCTAACTCCCTGAGGAGTTTTTCATCCTGGTGGCAGCGCTGCGACACTTAACTGAGTGTATCGTTGATGCATGAAATAATTTGAATTCAAAATACTTAAATTGAACTTGAAAAAACGCTCTTACATTTGGAGTTACACAACCAAAGTTATGGTCAAAAATAGAGCAAATATTAACCTGAAAGGACGAAGAAGTCTCCAATATACTCTAGGCACATGTGTTAAACTCAAGGCCCAAATCTGACTTGCCTTGTTATTTAATGTGGCCCACCACATCATTCAAGTGGTCCGTCATTTCAATTATTGTAATCCGCCTGTGACGACTGGGTCGCATAGTGATGCGGGTGTTGTTCTCCCAGGAATGCAGATCGGGCTTCGGACACAGCTTGCAGGTAA